>NC_089524.1:22444914-22709284 GCF_963924715.1 Thunnus thynnus | reverse complement strand
ATGCTAGTGCAACTGGGAAAAATTTCGCCAACACACACACACACACACGCGTACACACAAAAAGCACACGTGAACAGTTCACACACAACAGAGTCGGGTGAGTAAGCATGTGTCACTGAAGCGGTGTGTGTGAGAGCGAGAAAATAATAGTTTCAAAGACAAGGGAAATGGAGAGAGTGAGGAAATGTCATGCAGAAGGATGCCAGGCGTACGAAGGAGAGAAAAGAGAGGGAGAAGGTGGTGAGAGAAAGCCGAGCCCCAGTTTAGATGAGAAATGACTAAAACATGTTTCAGTGGATACTATCCATTCATAACTCTGCAACAAAAATATAAAAAAACATGTCTGAGTTTTGAGTCTCACTCAAAACACTACGAATGTGGAAATTTCACACTGCCAAATCTACTGACCTTAACTCTACAGTGCAAGTGAGAGAATATGAGTAAAACCTCAACAATAGGTAGCAGAGAGAGATAAAAAAAAAAAAAAAATCAGCTTCCCCTTCACCTGGATGAATAAATGAACTGCAGAAAACTCAGTAGCCTGCACCTTCAGCATGGACCGCAACCATTAGTTCACCAGGGAGTGAATGTCAGCTACCTGGGAAAGCAGTGTGTGTGGTTTTAGCTCCGGCTGAAGTTGAAAGATGCAATGTGAACACGCTACGACACACTTAAATATGCTGCTGCAGTGTCCTCTTGATTTAGGGATATGTGATGTAAAGTTTAAAGAGGTGCAGAGAGCATTTTGTCAGCGTGTTTGTGTGCAATGCAGATTCTCTTTTCGCACGTGTGTTTTCTTGTTTTCTTTACCTTTGCCTGCTTTGCCGCTCAGATTAGAGAGGAGAAGAGAAGAGAAGAGAAGAGAAGAGAAGAGAAGAGAAGAGAAGAGAAGAGAAGAGAAGAGAAGGAGAAGAGAAGAGAAGAGAAGAGAAATATTATGGTGTTAGAAAGAAACCATCCCTTCTTCCTTCTCTCTGTCTCCCCTCTGCCTGTCCTGCCTGTCTGTCTGTCTGTCTGTCTGCTTGCCATGCACACTGGGTCTATTTATGGAAAGCAATGTCACTCACGCAACACCATCAGATAGCTTTCTCCCTGGCCTGCTCACTGCTCATACATCATTAACATTCTCCACGACCCCAGCACACACGCACACACGCACACACACAAACACACACATACACACACACACAGGCAGCATAACACACGACATGCTGCCAATCAACCAGTATGAGAAAACGCAGGCAATTGGCTATACAGCTGCACACTGTATGTACATACATATCAGGCATACTGAACATCCAGCAGGAAGAAATTTGTAAAACATGTTTAATCATTTATGCAGAGAGAATAATGAAATACTGAACATTTTGAACAAAATATACAGACTTAGATACCAAACCATGTATACCAAATTACTGTAGCTGCAACTATTATGTTCATTATCGATTAATATGTCTTTTTTTCTCATTTAGTCTACTAAATAGTGGAAAAATATCAGTCTTCAAATAGCTTATTTTGGCAGACCAATGTTCCAAAACTCCCCAAAATCAAATTTACAATTATATTAAACAGAGAAAAGCAGAAAATCCTCACATTTTAGATGCTAGGACCTGGCATTTTTACATGACCTTTTTTTACATGAACTTACTTAAACGTTTATCAAAATAACGAAAGTTGGTGAAAATAATTCTGTTTTCTGTTCAATGACAAATCAATGACTTAACTAATCATTTTAGCATATTTTTAATTCAAGGGTTAAGACAGGAGTGTTTGTTTCATCACACATATCAATGCTCTCGTCCATAAAAGGTTAGTTATAGGCTCATGAGTGTACATTTTTGCCCGAGGACACATAACTAAGACAAATGACTGTTGCATGTGTCAAACTTTTGATCTTTTGGCAGCGGTACAGTCCCTATAATAAAATTCCCTCTGTCTGTTCTGCCCATTAAGAAAGAAACAGCCAGATTTAGTCACTGACTCCTTTGACTCAATAAAAATATAACTGTTCCCAAATCTTGGACAGGTAATCATGTCATCTGACGAAATCTAATATTTGCAAGTTCTTTTAAGTGCAACTACTCACAACTGTCCTCATAATAACGTTCTAGATTAAGACTTTTAGCTTTACTTAAGGTAGTACAGCAATTTTTCTTCAGTTCTCCTCTCAACTCGGTGAATGTCTTTGGGGTTCAGATATTTTAAAACCTCAATTTTAAAAGTGTTACTAGTTTAATGTGTGCCAAAGTGTCAAATGAGGCTCGTGTGTGTGCGTGTTTGCATACGAGAGAGAAAGGAAAGAGTGATGGAAACAGAGAGAGCAAGCGTGTGTGACCTCGTCAGCCTCCGAGACAGCCTTCAGAGAACAGTGATGACAGGAGGAATTAGTGAAGCAACACAAACCAGAGAAAACAGTCTCCTCTCCTCTCCTCTCTCCTCTCCTCTCTTCTCCTTTCCTCTCCTCTCTCCTCTCCTCTCACTTTCACCTACTCACTATAGCAATGTTTCATATTTGAGAAAATACAACAACAGAAAATCTCTACAGACGTCTGTCGGTGCATCTACAGCATCAGACAGAGCACCAGGAGTTAACAACCCGAGCATGGACATATGGGATGGAGGCACAGAGACAGAGAAGGGAACACATCTGGACAGGGATTAGGACAGCTAAAGAGGCTAAAAAAGGAGGAGGAGACAGAAGGATAGGCTTAACGATGGCTATGGGAGGGGCTGTCGGGAGTGTGTGATGGGTGGAGGTGGGGGTGGGTGAGGGTTGAAGTCAGCAGGAAAGTTCTTTTTCTTACTTGAAAGAAGCCCGGGGGCATGGGTCCTCCCGGCATGCCATCATTGGGCGGCATGTTGCCCATCACAGGACTGGGGGCAGCGGCTGCACTCTGAAAAAAAACAAAAACACACAGCATACTCTCAATTTTCCTGTTTGGTGGAGCGACATACATTTGCAGAACAACACATCAATCCAGCAACGTCTTAAAATAATCCTGCGTTCACTGAAAACAATGAAAAAAAGAGATTTTTAGTTGGGAAATTATTTGATACAAAAACTTCCAATCCTGTTTCATTGGACAAAGAAAGGATTTAGATAGTTAGGAGTGATAATAACACCCTTAACATTCTAATTATTTAAAGCTAACTATGAAAAATTGGTAACGGAGATAAGACAAGATCTGAAGAAGTGGGAGCTTTTACCTCTGACATTAATGGGTAGAGTAGAAACTGTACAAATGAAGATATTACCACGCCTGCTCTTCATGTTTCAGTCACTTCCATTAATTATTTCAAAATCCATTTTAATACCTTAGACAAAATGATTTCAAATTTTGTTTGGCAAAAAAAAGAATGAGTTATAAAAAGCTACAAAGTTCTAAAAGGGATGGAGGTCTAAATCTTATTGCAAAATAATTACTGGACGGCACAACTCAAAACAATAACGTCATGGATAACAGAAGATATAGATTCAATGTGGGTGGGAATGAAACAGCAGACCTGTCTAGTACAATTAGGTTTTCTACCATTTATGAGCCAGAAAGAATGGAAAAAACTCAAAATAAAAAATGAATGGGTTGGGAAAACATGGAAAATATGCTCTAAAATAAGGAATAAGCCAAGAATTTCAAACTCAATATCAAGAGCTACCAAAATTGCAATAAATCCAGAATTTCATCCATCCAGCACTGATTTTGGCTTGAAGAAATGGATGAACGGGGGGGGGGGGCTCGTTTATATTGGCCAATTATTTGATGGACAAATACTAAAATCATTCCAACGACTCATTCAAGAATTTAACTCACCTGCCCAGGATCATTATAACTTTCTACAAGTCAGAGATTATCTTCAGAAAAATAAGGAATGAGAAAAGATATTACGGGAACCTTCTAATATAAAACAGCTTTTCACAAGATGTGAAGAAGAAAAGTTGAAGAGAGGAAATATTTCACGATTCGATAGAGCGTCGCGAGACGATCTTAAGAATAAAGATCTGGATAGTAAAGTGGAAACTGGAATTGAACACAGTGACTGAAAACAAATGGGATGAAACTTGCTTGTCTGGTCATAAACTAACAAAAAGCCCTAATTGGGGGGAGTTTAACAGGAAGGTCAAAAACAGTCATAACGGCTGAATATGGAAATTCTTCTGGATTATGTTGGAGGGGTCGTGGCCTCTAAGGAGACCCCTTACATATATTACGGTCCTGTCCAAATCTGCTGGGGCACTGGGAGGATGTTCAAAACGAAACAGAACTAATCTTGGATACAAAATTAAACTTCGACCCAGAGTTATTCATCTTAGGTATCCTCTCAGGAAATCAAACGGTGAAAAAGAAAATATATTTATTAAGGACCCTACTTTTAATAGCCAAAAAAAACTATTACAATCCCATGGATGCAGCCACAACCCCCCAAACATAAAACAATGGCAACAAAAGGTGAATCAGGTGTTCATTATGGAAAAGGTCACAGCTAGAATACAGCAGAAAAAGGACATTTTTATGGATATATAGTCACCATGGATATTAGCTACATCAAAAAACAAAGAGCTGAAACATAGACTATTGCTCCTGTGTCTCCTCTGTTCTTTTATTGTTTGTTTTGTATTTTCTTCAGTTATATATATTGTTTCTTATCCATATGTCTCTATTACATGAAATTCATATGTTAAGATATATGAGATGTTTTATATGCAGAGATGTTTATTTACTAAACAATAGAATATACTATATAACTTCCAACCCCGATTACACTGACTGACTTTCTGGACGCAAATGGAGCAATAACCCACAACTGATGAAGATATGATTATTTGGTCAGACAGATAAGTTATTTGATGAAGGACAGAAAACTATCTAGGAGGAACATTAAGGCTTCTGCTTCCAGTGAACTAGTTTGCACCATCTGACCACAACAGACAGCCAGAATCGATCATATCTTTTCAGCACCAGCTGAACTTGAAAATGGGGCAAGAAGCTGTCAGCGAGTGGTGAGGTTATGATCAGGAAGAGTCATACAAATGCACAGCTCATGTTTCTTCCTCTAACAGATAAGAGCCTCGCTGTTTTCAGATCTGCTCCCATTTGCTCTACTTTTCCTGAGCTGTAAAGAAGTCCATTCCTGCCTCGAAATGTTCCAAACTCACCAGAAAACTATGTGAAAATGTGCAAGTTGTACATTTACACAAACTCTGACTGAACAATATTAGTCCGCAATGTCAAAACTCAACACTTCCTGCAACTGCTTTAAATTATCTTCCAGTGGAGCCTCAGTGTAGGGCTGAATATCAAACTTTTTTTTAATAACAGTCAGAGTTTTGTTACAGATACTGGGAAAAAAAAAGAAATTTCCTGATTCAGATTATTATATATCAAAGAAAAGTCAAGAAAAATACACAAAGACACAAAGAGCACAAATCTGATTAAGCTTTCGATGCCAACTAAATGCTACAAAACTGCTACAGACACATTTAACTGGGCAAAAGTAGGTTTGTTACCCAGCCAAACCCCTGTTCTCCACTAGATTGTATTTTAGTCCCTTTGGATATTGATGTATAATGTAAAAAAATGTAAATCAATACTATGATCTTGATTTTTACGGCAGCCTTTATTACCACATGCAACCCCAGTTTGAAATGCAGCCCCCAAATGTATTTCTGGCAGCGTTTCCTTCATCTTTCCTCTCAATTATAATGATTTTCAACACGAGGGAGAAGACAGATGTGACACTCGCTGCTCTGCTTTTCTTCTGAGGCAGTGAAGCTGACAGACGGTGTTTGGTCATAACTGCTTTGTCAGAGCTCGACGTTCACACATAGACAGAACGATGAGAGGAGGAAACGAAGAAAGTTGCCCAGAGAAATACATTTTTAAGAATGTGGAGCCAGTTTGCATGTTTTGGGACGGTCCAACACTGCAGAAGAGGGATCATGAAGCTACAGAGAACCTTCAGCTACACTGACACCAACACAATAGAAACATCAGAACAACATCAGTATTGGTTGTTCGTTCAAACAATCTTTATTAAACCTTTTACGATTGTACAACTTACTGCTCAAGATAATCCAAACGTGGAAGTGGCTTGTTCATAAAAAGTGTTAGACTGACACCACTCTTACAACAGTCATCGTTTCTTCTGACCATAACCTCAGTCTTTACTTAACCGAGTCATTTTAGATGGCTGAACATAACCATACCACAACCACAGACGTGGCAGATCACAAAAAGCTCATATGATTCAGTCAGGAAGGCGCTGACGAACGTCTTCTGTCGAACAGGTTGGAGGACTTGTTGCACAATCACAAAGGAACCAAAGGAGTGCTAATAGAGTTAATATTCCTACGTCACTTAAACAAAACCTGTTATCTCCAGAACAATCATAGACTTACATCCACTAAATGTACACACACACAGAGACACACACACACACACAGTGCTCTCCTCCTGCCCTTCCCCCACTGTAACTAGAGCTTCACTCACTTCCAGAGCAAACAATCCCTTCATCCCTCAGCTGACCCGCACGGCCCAGACACTAACTAACAGGCCCCGGGGCCACGAGGTAGGACATACACACACACACACATACACACACACATACACACACACACACACACACACACACACGTACACACTGGTAAGAGAGTGTGAATCTGTGGGACTCTGAACAAAACAGAGTGTGGACATGGACATATCCACAGGAGTCAGATGCAAGCAGAGAGCAGAGAGAGAGAGAGAGTGAGTGATGAAAAGAGAGAGAGAGGGACACATTTCAACTGACAGAGCTGGCATACGAGAGAGAGAGAGAGAGAGAGAGAGAGAGAGAGAGAGAGAGAGAGAGAGAGAGAGAGAGGTTTCTCTCAAAGGGTGATGAGAGGTCGGATATTGAACAGTCTGCTAAAGATGCTTCTATAGTAGTCTGAGGTCTGTGTGTGTGTGTGTGTGTGTGTGTGTGTGTGTGTGTGTGTGTGTGTGTGTGTGTGTGTGTGAACTATGGCAGTTCCTCACAGCTTCTACAGTAGAAAAGCATGAAGAGGAAGAAGTCAAGAGTATCTACTAACTCAGAAAAAAAACACAAATGTCAACAAACAATCATCAGTACAGAACCCTGTCATGATAGCTAGTCGGGAAGGGGGCTAAATAACGCTCCAAAGTTAGGCTAAATTTTGGCGAGGGAGGAGGGTCCCTCTGTGTGTCGTCCATGTTTGAATCAGAATCTTTCAGTTGTTCTTTTTTCATATACGCTGGACTATCAAGGACCTTGTTGAAATTCAACTGGCACTTGAACATGAAACACATTTATTGTTGTTAATTATCATTTATATTAGTGCATATGAGAAATTATTGCCTTCTAAGCTGATGTCTAATTTTAATGGACTTGTTGGATTTGAAATTCAGCCGGCACTTTAAAGGCCTGGGCTTTGTTATTATTTCTGTTAGTGCATATAAGAAATGTGCCTTTCAAGCTGACGGTCAGTGGCCTTGATGGATTTATTGGAGATCTGTAGTTTACAGGAGAGAATCTGTGTTTAACATTAAGAAGATGCTATTAAACAATAGTATTCAAATTTACTTTCTTGGTGTTGATTCTACATTAATTCTGTGATTTTACATTTAATGATGATTTTGATTGATTTTGATTGATTTTGAGTGATTTTGAGTGATTTTAAACAGCAAACTGTGCAATTAATAATTGATTGAGGTTCATTGACAAGCTGAAAATATATTTTAAAAATACGAGCTGGCAGATTCATAGTTTTTGCCTTTTACTTTCAAAACTCTTGGCCATCCTTGTGGTCTGGTGGTCTGGTGGTCTGGAAGTTGTGCCGCAATATCCCTGATTTGATTCCAGCTGGGGAACTTTGCTGCATGTGATCCTCGTCTCTCTCCACGTGTTTCTTGTCTATCTCGACTGATAATATCAAATAAAAAACAACTTCCCAGCCGTCCCATTGTATTGCTGAGGATCTCGGGTCAAATGTTGGTGCGTCATGCCGCTGCCAGCGTTGGTGCACTCTGTCTCTATCGCTGTTTGGCTGCACCCATAGTCTGGATATAAAGACGGACGTAGCGAGGTGTGACCCATTAGTTTACATTGGAGCCATTTGAAGAGAGTCTGAGACAGCAGGGGTCCAGAAACAAGAGAGAATAGCAGGTGAGCAAACTGTCAATCACAGCTGTGATTATTAGAGAGCTGGAATTTAGTGACTGAGACCATAATGACTCATTGAAAAAAATGATTGACTGAGTATCCCTAGAGAGGAGTTGATGCTTTTTGAGTGGGAGTCAGTTGGAGCCTGGGATTTTTTGAAGCCAACATCTAGCATCCGTTGGTGGCGTTGCACTTTAAGGTACTTCCGCAATGGCTTCAACCTCAAGCCATGGTAGCTGCCGCTTAGGTGTACTGCACTTTTGATCATGTCTAATCATCTTCAGGTCTGACTACCCTGTGATCCCTGTTTGAAGGGCCTCTCCTATTTTTTCTTTTCTTTTATTTTAAATGTATGCAGGCACAGGTATGTTTTCAAGTAAGTTTTCCAGGGGTTTCTCTTGGACCCATGGAGACCTCTATAGCAGACAACAAACTGAATAACACTGGGTGAATGTAGTTTGATGGATGGAGCAACTTTGTTTCATGATCTACAAAAACACAGACGCTGCTAACCTCAGCTTGGCCCTATAAAGTCTGTAATTGTGAGCTGTCATTGAACAATGGCACAGCAAAAACAATAGGCTCAGCGCTGTATATTTACACGCACACAAAAGCCAACACACACACACACACACACACACATAGTTAAACAGCTGTAGCGTATCAGAGAGCATCATCTACTAAGGGATCAGTAGAGATACAGAGAGAAAGAGAGACAGAGAGAACGGGGTGATGGAAATGAAAATGAGAAAGGATGAGAGAAGGCCAGAGATGGCTGGATGAACGGCAGGGCATCTTAGGGAGAGAAGGAGGAGTGAATGGAAGTGGTGCTGGCATGTAAGTATGTGTGGTGTGTGTCTGTGTGTATGTGTGTGTGTGTGTGTGTGTGTGTGTGTGTGTGTGTGTGTGTGTGTGTGTGTGTGTGGCTGCCTGCCTCAGCCAGCCAACGAGGCTCCACAGTACTCAGGTGAAGCAGCAGCAAAAGGCCCCTTCTCCTAGTTGCCATGACAACTCCGACCTCAGCTCCTGCTCTCCAGTGCCCATTAAAACCCTCAGGCGTCAATCATCAGCATGGCCAGGGAGCAGAGAGAGAGAGAGAGAGAGAGAGAGAGAGAGAGAGAGAAAGAGAGAGAAGGGGGGGGGGGGACAGAAAGAGAGAGAAAGAGAAAGAGAAAAATGAGAAAGAGAGAAGAAGAAGAGATAAAAAGACACAGAGATGGAGTTTAAAGCAGCCTGTGGCTTGATAGCTGCCCTGTTTGCCACTGCTATCTCCCTCTCTCTCTTTCTGTGCACACAAACAAACCTGACACACAATACCTGCAGTGTTAACTCCTCACACACATCACACTCCTCTTCCTCACTCTCCCTCCACCTCCACCAAACCGCCACCGAAATCAAAGCTACATTTCACGACTACATTTTCATTCATTTCAAGCCACATTTTTTACACAAGCCATTGTCATTCAGTCTCCACTTTTAACTGATGATTCCTACTTGTTCCCAATACAGCATCTTCAGTCTTTACTCTGCATCCCTCCATACCTCCTCCTCCTCCTCCATATTGGAAAAAGCTTCCAGATCAATTAAGAATTCAATATTTTTTTTCTAAACCTTTCTGTCCATGTATTCTCTCTTCTAGGATGTGCTCTGAAGTGTGGCTCTGGTTTGTAGCTATTTAGTTTATGTCTAAATAATATTTAGTTAAAGAATAGTTTAGCTGCTCAGAGAAACATGGTTTTTTCCTACTTGCCCAGAGAGAGAGAAACTCATTGAAGCCTTTTTTATGTCTCTGCAAGCAATTTGTTGAAAGGTCTGTGCTTAGTTTCCTGGGTGTGTGTGGAATCAAGAGCAGATCAGCACAAAGGCTGGGGAACACACTTTTAAACTTCATTTTTTTTGTAAATCACTAATGTAATACAATTAATACAGATGTTTAAAAGTGCTTCACTTCGCAAAAAAATCTTCATCCAAAACAGGTCGTCTTATATTAACACTGACCACACTGATTTCATAGGTAGAACAAAGACTATTTGATTAAATGGCACACACTTAAATTTACTTCCGTTATCTTCTGTATTTGACAGTGTTGTCAGTCTCCAGATCCGGATAAAAAAAAAAAAAAAACCACGTGTGAGACTGTTTGTTTCATCTTCTAATTGAGCACAGACAGATCTCACTATTCAACACACCTTCAAACTGTATTCAAAGACTCTAAAAAGGCATCCAGAGGTTTGTTTCATTTTAGGTAAATAGGAAAAAAGAGCACAATTCCATCATGGGGTTTGTATTTGATAATTTCCTCTAACAGAAGGGGTCTGCTCTCCTCTGACCCCTGGTTGTGATCCTCTTTAGCTCCATGGTAGAGGCTGGCTAGCTGGCTGGCTGGATGTCCCACAGACAGTGAGTGAGCGGCTCTATCTGTCCGGTGATCAGACCTCGGCTTCCAGGGGGTAATGGATCTGCTGTTATCTGGGTCCAGACAAGCAGGCCAACACACTGCTACCTGCTGGCCACAACACTGATACCGACCTGTTAGTGGTTGTGCTAGTGTGTCTGTGAATATGTGTGTGTGTGTGTGTGCAAGCCTGTGTTTCTTCCAGATCGCAAGGGCTCAGCTGGACCTGCCCGGCCTGACCGCACAGTCTTAAGCGGCCCCCACAAACACACACACACACAGACACACACGTTCACAAACACAGAAAAATGTTAAAAGTCCATACTGGCACCCTAAGGCTCTGAACACATGCGCACACAAACGCAGTCCAGTCCAACTCATCTATGAGCTTACATTATTCACACATGGGCTCTCTGTGTCTCTCTCTCTCATTCTTTTGTTTATATCAGCTGCCTTTTCTTTTTTCCCCTCTCATTCTCTGTCTGCTCCACAGCTACACAGAAAAAGCACAAATACTCCTGAAAAAGCAGACATGTTGAAGCTGTTAATGTAAAGAACTTGTCCTTGATGTGAGAGGGCCGCGAAGAAAGAGATGAGGCTCAATCAGGAAATGGACCGATGCTTTAGTTAAAACTCAGTCTGTGCAGGGCAGGCATAAACAGGGTTATGTATGGATGGATGTGTTCACGCATGAATACTCCATTGTGTGTCTATACATGTTTCTGTTCTGTTGCCTGTGTGGCTTACAGACTGACTCGCAGACAAATTGCTGGTCTCATTTTCCCTTGTGCGTCTCCATAATCTCCGTAACCAAACCAGGAATTCCTCGCCACGTCCCGCCTAAACTGTCATTGCAGTCACACTCTCCTCCCAACTCTCCCATTCGTCCTTCCTTCTCCTCCTCTTCCCTCAGCTTCAAGTGCCCCAATAACTCTGTCAGTGAAGTCAACTCTATAAAGATTAGCGGAGAGGAGGGAGTGTGTGAGCAGACAGACACGTCTAATCGATGAAAGACAGAGAGCTGCCGGGCTGCTCTGCCAGGAACCCGACTCCCAACCCTGCGACATGGAAATGACCTCGACGGCAGGAGCCGCTCCCTGCACAGGCATGCACACACACACACCACACACAACAGGTATGCAGCTAAATATGTGCAAACACAGCAATTATGCAGAGGAGCACGCTGTATATACCACACATACACACACACACACAAACGCCGTTGCCTTCCCATAGCTCTGGCAGCTGTTATGTCAATCAGGTGAATTAATTACCGGTAAACAAATCTGCCTGGGATCCCCCCATAGAACACACGCAAATACAAAGAAACACACACACATATCCCTCCTCCCCCATACCACCACCTCTGTCTCCGAAGCATCTCCTCCCAGCATCAGGGCCCCTGGAGCCTAGGGCTGCCTCCCAGCTACCCAGGCACCGCTCAGAGCTGGAAGCCCAGAGGGAAGGCACTGCGGCTGGGGGACCTCGCCAGGCTCTCCCTCCCGCTGCCCCGGAGCACCTACCTTAACTCCCGCTACTGCCTCTCAGGCTAACCAATCAACCTATGGCAATTCACACGTACCCAGCTGACAGGAATGACAACACACTCTAGAGTACAGGTGGCATAAACACACGCGTGTTTGTGCACAGACGGAGCAGACACCTGAAAACAGCTCTGAGATTAAACAAACAAATGCAGAAACACAGACAATCCTGCTCACTGATTCCTGTCTCCTGTAAACACGATATTGATGGCAGCTGACAGACTGAAGAGAGGGATGCACAACACATGACAGACACAACAACAACACACACAAAGAAATACACAAGAAAAACAAGCAAAAAAAAAACTCGGAAATAGTTTTAGAAAGATTAAAAGTCAGATTCCACTTTAAATCTGTCATTTAAAACAATTGTAAAATCATGTTTAAAGGTTTCTTTATTCCTTATGGAAACATGATGTTGAACTAAAAGTTAATTACTGAAATATGTTAATAAAAATCACAACAGTTAGACGATCAAATAAGATTTAAACAAGCGTCCCGGAATAGGAGAGAAGTCAAACAGTAATTTTCACCCAGATTGTCGATTATAAACATCCAGCACAGTTTACAGACTGACTGCCTTGTTCAGCTTTGACCCAACGTACTTGCCGTACTTGTACATTCATAAACATTTCACTTTCGCTTTTTCTTTTACCTCCAAATAAAGTGGTTTAGATAATCTGGCTTAATTGGTGACTTGTTTACAACCTCTCTGATTGTCTGATCATATTTTTTGTCCAATTCATTGATGAAGCAATGTTACGTTGCCCCATTACTTTACACTGTTCTCATAATCAATAGAAATAATGGCTAAACTACAAAAACCGGGGCGAACTTTTTGATATATATCACAGTGTGTGCAATGACGAGACTGTTGAAATCAGGAGGCAGAAATAGTTCAGCTTGATCCGACTTACATCTTTAGTGCTTAACTATGGAGTAAGACAGAGTGACATAAACATGTAAACTAAGTAAAAAAATGTATCGATGGAAAGTAATTTAGCGACTAGCCTCCTGACATACACAAAAACACGGGCACAAACACACACACACACACACACACACACACACACACACACCCAGAGGCCTTTATTGGCGGTGTCGGTAGTTAATGACCAAAGGTTGGCGATGGCCTGCTGCTCGCTCTGGTGACCCTTTCTAACACAGGTCCCCCCTGCTGGCACTGCTCTTTAATTACACACACACACACACACACACACACACACACATACATACACACACTGATATGCAGCCCCCGCCCCCTCAGCCCGTGGCCTTTCACTCCCTCATTAGGCAGTTGGTGTTGGGTGGAAAGCCATGAGAGAACCAGAGGACAGGGTGTCATGATGACGCTCATCCATACACACAGACACACACCGACACACACAGACACACACACCGACACACGCACACTTTGAATGAAAGAGGCAGACTTGCACATGCACTCAAAGCTATGTGCCTAATTGAATATTATTAATGCTGCTAATTAGGGAATAATAGAATGCTTGGAGCTTGGAGACAAAGCCTAACGTGAAGAATACAGTGGAAGAATGAAAGGTGTGTGTCTCTGAGAGGGGGGAGGTGACAGGAAAGAGAGTCAGGGAAAATGATTTTATCATGCTCTATCTCCCTCCTGTCCTCTGAAATAACTGGCTCGTGTCACGCTACCGCAGCTCTTATTCACTGAGTCCAGACGAGGAGTCTGTATCCAGCAGGGCTTCAGCGCTGCGGGTCAGAGAGGGCTGCAGATCAGGGTGAAACAGGTAGATCATCCTCTCAAAGGCCACTTCACAGGTGACGGCACACACACACACATACACACATACACATACAGACACCCTAAAACACTTTTGACACTGATAAAGAAAACTGTAAGTGGTATCTGGGTCATTGTGCGATGTTGTATATTTCTTCTAGGACAAATGTAAATAAATGTTCAGGCATCTGCAGTAAGTGGCAGGTATCTCATGTCAGTGCCTCAAAATCAAAGAACAAGACTGTCTTTCATCAGCTGCCCTTTTACACTGACATTCAATAATCACACAGAGAAAAGTCCATTACAAAAGAAGCGTGGATAACTTCTGCTCAGCCTTAGTAGACCAGAGTGCAAAGCAGCCGAAAGACGTGTCGCATTTTGCCAACCAGGCGAGAGGCTCCCTATTTTAAGCGACAAAACCTCAGCCTCCGCCACCGCTTTCACTGTCACTTTTTACTCTTTCCACCTACACGAACAAAAAACCACAGCAGAAAATCAACAGGTTCACAGCTGCTGTCTGGGGGTTTGTAGTAATTCTGGGAAAAGCAGGAAATCACAAACCAAAGCAGAAGACAAGTGACGTTGAGAGAAAGCTGGTGCCACGAAAGGTATGTAAATTATAAATGATTCATCGCCAAAAAAAGACTCCAGGAATGCACAGAACATCTCAGACTGATGATAAATAAGAGCGTTAGGATCCAACACCAACAAGTACTGTAGATATGCACACACACACACACCCTCAAGTACATGGACACACACTCAGACCACGCACGTTCAATGTAGATGTGTATGTATGTGCACTAACTACACACAATGACATTTAGCAAGCAATACCAAGTGACATTTACATATCTGCTAATGTTTATTTGCTGAAAGTTCAGACATCTACAGTATGTTCATGTTCCCACATCCTACAAATTGTTTACACTAAAATGCACGTATAATTCTTTTATAAAATAAAATTTCTACTAATTTCATTCATATATAAGTTAATGTTTGCCATGTTTCTGTTTCATATTCTGCATTTACAATATTTCATGTTGAGGAATCTTTATAGAAAGATCACAAACGAAAATAGTCAGAAAAGGAAAATAAATAACGTCGGGTAAGACATGAGGAAAACATTACAAAGATTTTTACAAATAAATAAATAAATCTGCAAATTGATTGTTTTCATTGACCTGAGGAAATGATCATTTTTGCAGAGAGAATTCTTGCAGAGAAAAGAGGACTCTGTATGAGCGTTCAAGTCCAAAAAGCTCTCAAGAGTTGTCGGATTTACTGTATCAAGAGAAACTGAGAACCGAAACGAACTCTTCAATCTCTATGTGAAAAAGTTTTGAAATATTTATGATTTATGTACGTCAACCTATCACGTCGCTCTCCCAGGTGTAAAGAAACTTTTTTAAAGGTGTCAACGCAAAATCTTAAACACATATATCTATACGAGCTGAAATCTTCATTAATTTTGATATGGTTTATCTAACCTACAGACTCACTTTCACACTTGCTACTGTTGGAATCTGTTACAGCTCAAACTTTGCCAAGATTTAATAATATAACATAACACTTTATCAGCCAGACCTCCTACGGGACTATTAAAAATGAAAAGAGTCTCTGGCAACCTTGTTAGAAATATCTACCTCCTCCTTATTCTTTGGCATTCTTTCATATTCTCTCGCCCGATTCTCTTTTTTTTTTTTTCCTTCTTTTCTCATGTTATGCTCACGCAACTGGATTTTATTTCTGCAGAGCTGGGAAGGTGCAAGATGAAAAGGAGAGGGAAGTGGTGGTACTGTATACTGTGAACATAAAAAATGGAGAGAGAGAGCAGCCAAGGAGTTACAGTCGGGCTGTATACATTCCATAGTGCCTGAAGCAACATGGTGGACCTAAAAGCTGAAGTCAGACGTCTTTAGCTCCAAACGGTTAAAGAATTACCATATATTACCCTGCGTAATATGGTAATAGTGAAAAAGAGCTGAGTAAACACTCTACTGAGGACACAGAATAAGAGAAATATGGAGCAAAAAAGACTCAAGTTTTACGCTAACAATAGATTCAGTCCAAATTCTCACCAGTCTATGCTAAGCTGAGTTTGTGAGTCCGACGCTTATGTTTAGCAACCATCAGCAACACACCAGACATTTAAAACCATCTCACGGCAGTCTGATCCACTCACCCCATTTCTATTTTAGAGTGTACGTGTGTCTGTGCATGTGTGTGCGCGTCAGGCCAGGCAGGAAGAGGCATTCCCATAGGAGCAGTCCTCCTGAGCGCCAGACATTGGGGGGTTGGGCGTGTGAGACACACACGTACACACACATACACACAGACACACGCTACCAATTTCCATTTCGTATCCCAGAGGCACCGCCATGCGGACCACCTCCACCTCCAAAGTCACAACCATTGCGATCAGGATTTAAATATTTTGATAAATATAGACATTCACTCGAAGCTTTCACACTTTGATTTACAGGGATTTATTCTGAGGAAGAGAAAATATCTGATTGTGTTTCGTTGTGCGTCATCCCTTCTGTCATACTTGAGCATACATTGTTAGAGTTACTAACACATAAAGACAAATCATAGAGCAACACAGAGGATAAGGCAGCCAGTAAATTTTAACAAACACTACAACGCTGAGAACATTTAGAAGCTGTGAAACATTTATGCAAACTTTTTCTCCCACGTCAACCTTTTATTAGAGCTATCTGAGCATCTTAATACTCTAGTAAAAAGCTTGATGTCTGCTTTTCAACTTTACCCTTTTCATGATGTTTTTAAGTTTGGATATCGAGGAAAAATGATCAGTGCTTCACACAAACACGCACCGTACAGAGCTGAGCGGAGTGAGCATCTCTAGACTTGCAACAACAGACAAGCAGACATGTAAAATATCATCTAATGCCAAGTTTAGCCCAATCAGCTGTCTTGATGCAGTTCCTGAGGTTAGTCAGGTTTGACTCTTTAAATCCAGTGGCCTTGAGGACCCGGGAGCCAAACAACACCTAACCCCCGTCTCCTGCCAGACAGGAGGAGGAGGAGGAGGAGGAGGAGGAGGTGGTGGTGGTGGTGGTGGTGAGGGGAGACAGCAAACCACATTCCCAAGACAATGGACGGTCTGTGGGACTTGCTGAAACTCTGAGGGCCCTGGGGCACATTGAGGAGAGAGGAGAAAATGGAGGGAGAAAGGCAGAAAGAAAGAGAGAAAGATGTTAGGAATAAGAAAAGAAGAAAGAAAAAGAAAGTAAGTTAAATAAAGGAAAAGTTGAGAAAGAGTGTCCAAATTAGGAAGGAGGTGAAAGGGAAAGGGAGGACTGGTACCAGAGAGAGCAAGACAGAGAGAGAGAAGTGGAGAAGTTGGAGAAAGTTTACATTGGAGCACTTTTGGTACAGAAGGTGCAGCTTGTTCTATGAGTCAACATATGCAGAGTTCATGTCGTCACGTATAAAGCAAAAACACCAGCAGCAGGAGAGGGAAAAATCATTCTCGTCAACCTATTAGTTCAAGGTTTCCACCAGGAAACTGTTCAGCAGAGGTAGTAAGTCACCAAGATCCTAATGCATCGCATCTCATAAAAAATTATTTAGATGATTTAGATGATGCTTTTAACTAGAGAAGGCCCAGTATTTGTATTTGTATCTGTATTTGTTGAGGCAGCAAAACTATTTGTATTTGTATAAAAGTGAAAATAGGTGTAACAATCCTGTTTTTGTTTTTGTTACGCTTCTAATTTTAGGATATTAAAGTGTTTAAATAAATGTTCTTCAATAAACTATTGTGCAAAGAAGGGTTCCCACTCAAGGTCTCTGACTCCGGTCTCCCAGACCACGGACAACTGTGCTGACCACTCAGCCATAACTCAACTCCATCAGACATACTGACCTGCAGCTATTTATACATCCATGACACAGAGATAGATAGCAGAGTAGAGCAGAGGAGAGAGACAGCGGTGTAACCTCACTACGCTACGATATGCGTAGTGAGGTTTTCCGAATACCGGATTCAGATTCGGCTCCGCTCCTACTCTTAACAACAGCCACACTCATTAAATATATGTCAGTTCTGTTGCTACTACTGTTTTTACCTTAAGTTTAGGTTTAGATTCATAGAAGCTTGTTTGCCTCCGCTATGAAACACAGGCAAACCCTGTTGTTGTAGATACAAGCAGGAGATTTCTGACAGCTCTGATATCTTCCACATGGCAAAGAGAACTATACAAGTCAAAATAACTGCAAAGTAAATGTAAATAAAACACCAATATAGCTTCCCCACACATTCATTTGTGTTTCAACTTAAACTTGACTTACAGTTGTACATTAAGTGGTTACGTCATGTGCCTCCACAAAGACGTAACTACATGTCGGAGTTACAGCAGCTACGGAGATACCCCCTTACTATGATTGGCAGCTTGTGTTTTCTCTTGCAAGTTTCTGATGATGGTAGAAATTGTTGATCATGAAGACAATTAGGGAAATTAAATAAAGACTCAGCAGTCCTCTTGTCTTCGGTAACACACATTGAGCAAAGCCGTTTCCACTGCAATCTTTCTGCTCAGTGTGATCACCGCTCTTTGTGAACAAATGAACGTAAACAAGGCGATTGCACCGCAGTTGCCTCCTATTCAATAATACAGAAACAAGGAAAAAGACCTTTATAAGTTTTGTGGATGTAACTCCAGTTACATAAGTCTGTGCGTAGCTCAACATTGTTCTACATCACAAACATTCACTTTATGTCACTTTTTTTCACTGTCACTTTTTGCACATTAAATAAATTGATTATTTTGCATCTTAAGAGCTTCTTCTACTTTTTTTGTCAGTGTGTGGGCTTTTTATGAAATGGGTCTACAAAGTAAATAACATATAAACACAGTTACCGTGGGGAATATAAAGCATAATATGGACTGATCATGTACAATATTATGCATCTAGTGTTGCTGTGGTGCTATCAAACCCAACGCTCAGCTATACATCAAACCTACACTGAAGGTATCTACAGCACAACGCTTGTTAACCTCTTGTTACCCTTACCTGTACTAAACTCTTAACCAAGGAGGGAAACGCTATTCGAGGGGGAAACAGACTTTGAAAAGAGAGTTGACCAAACCCAAGTCATGACACCATACTTCCCACTTTGCCGACATTGTTAGGTAGTAGATACCGCGTCTAATAATAGAGTAGTGGAACAAGAGGATCAGTGATGGTCACAACTTTACCTGTCTGCTTTACCTTCCTGCAGTATCTCCCGCCCTGGCATCCCACCTCCACAAGCCCGCCCCCCTCCCCCCCGTCTGTCTGTCCCTGGGAGACACACTGGGAGAAAAACAGCCTTGGTGGGACCTACTGACCTCTGGACCACCAGTCGACAGGCTCCCAGAGTTCAGCAGGGCCTGACACACAATGAGATCTGACATTAATGTGCTCTATTTGCATTCTTGCTTCCAGGAACTATTTCGGTTGCCAGGCAGCGCAGCTCATAGCTTGCCATAGCTTGTTGTCAGAGACAGCGGCGTCGGGGAGGTGCTCTTTCAGGGATGATTTAAACTTCCATTTCAGTGACACCCGCCTTTCATCCTCCACACAAGACAAGACAGAGAGCACAGAGCAGCCAGTTCCCGTCCGGCTATTCAGAGGTCAAAGTGCCAAAACTTCCTGGGTCAGTCCCGCACTGTCATTAGGACGGCTGTTGACACGTATTTACACTGGAGAAGAGGGGACAAAGAAGAGGAAGAGGAGGTAAAGATTTCCAGAGAGCACCTCACTTTCTCTTAACACAAGCACACATGTAGGCAGGCGAACTCTCACCAGCATTGCCATCAATAAATAAATAGAGGCTGACAGAAATATCCACTGCATAGTCTCAGCCAGCATAGCACAGCACTGGCACGCACAGAGAGAGACCCAGAGAGGGGACGACAAACACACACACACACACACACACGCACACACACACAGACTGAGGCATGAAGATAAAGGCAGGGAGAGATAGCAGCAGTGAGAAGAGAACAAGAAGGAAGGAAACAGAGCGAATAAAACAGAAACAGAGAGAATGTGGAAAAGAAAAGATTTAAAGAAAAAGAAAGAAGATGCCTTTTGTTTGGTCCAAGTCTCCAGTCAGTAGAGAGAGTTAATAGCAGAGGTGAAACGTGCTTACTGTTCACTCCTGTTTGCAGGAGGGGGGTGGGGTTATTTTCTTTGCCCCCACCCCAATCAAGTCAGACTCCTTCCCCACCTCCCCCCTTCACCTCCTCACCTCCACACCCCAACAGACAGATCGGACCACCTCTGCAACACACACACACACACCCTTTATCTGAGCCTCTGCTCCGTCACTCAGTCTCAACTTCTGGTTCTGATTTAGAAACAACCTTCTCTAGTTCACCGCTCTCCCCTTCTTCTCCTCAATTCATGTCTCTCTCAGCGTGTGTGTGTGTGTGTGTGTGTAAAATTCAGACTCCTGCAAATGGATACACCAACACGTGTGCAAGCACAGCCTGAGACATTTATGCCCCCTGTGTGAGTTGTGGTTACACACACACACACACACACACACACACACACACACACACACACATAGAGAGAGAGAGACACACACTCACACACACACACAAACAGCATGCAGCACCCGAGATCATATTCATGGAGACACATGCTCCCCCTCTTCAATGATTAGTCTAAATATGCCAGTGATCACAGAACGGCAGGAAGACCCAGTACACATGGAGCTACACAAACACACACACATACGCCATCCCTTCTCTCCTACTCCAAAACAGAAACACACACACACACACACACACACACACACTTTTCATTTGCTGTTTCCCCTCCGAGCAGCGCCGGCAGGCTGCCAAGCTACACATAAACATGGTGCATTGCATTTCGCAGCCTTTCTGCAGGTACAGTAATGCAAACACAGGAAAATATTTAAGCCACATCAGCGTCCCGCTCGCTTTCAGTCGGAACAGAGTCTCCTGCAACCCTGATGATTTTACCATCAGTTCACACCAGCAAAGAATAAAAACATCCGTGACTCTTGTGTGGCCTTCAGGTATGAATCAGAGCAAAGAACCAAGTTGTATTTCATTATTATTAAGTTGGGAATTGATCAGATATGTTAATGGTTTTCACTTACAGGTTAGCATTTAGCACTGTTAGCGCTGTAGCTGCTCAGGAGTTACTATTGTTACTGTTGTTGCTACTATTGTGTTTCTACTGTACTTTCAACAAAAACATACGTCAGGAAATCCATTCAGAATAAACTCAAGTGAAAAGCCTTCTGCTGATTTAGATTTTGTGAATCTGTGTTGTTTCCGCAGGACGCCGACCTCACAACACCGCGTGTAACTTTCAGGCTGCGCTTTGGAGGGCAGAGAGAGGCTGCGGGTTTTCACTTCAACCAAAGGCACTCTGGGTCGGTGACGGCTCTCAGCCCACCGTGCTTTTAAGTGACGCTGGTAGAAAGTTGTTTTTCTGGCCGTGACATTAGTCCAAATATATTCATTCGTCTTCATTATTTGCTCCTGTGGTCCACAAAAAGGAACATTTAGTGCATAAATGAACAAAGTGAATTCTACCAACATATAATTAACAAGTTACTTGACTTACTGTTTTCTGTTCATCCTCTGTTTACAGCAGAGGTTCATGTCACAAAAGTAAATAATAGGAATAAAGCCGCAACAACTTACATTTTCAATTCATCTGCTGCTTCAATTCTTGATTAATTAATGCATCATTTTGTCTATAAAATGCTAGAAAATAGTGAAACGTGTCCGTCACAAGTCCAAGGTGACATCTTCAAATTGCTTGTTTTATCCATCCAACAGCCCCAAAAACCAAAGATATTTAGTATACTATCATGTAAGACAAAGAAAAGTAGCTGGAATGAGAGAATGTTTGGCATTTTTAAGTGAAAAGTGACAAACAATTAAGTGCCTAAAACTGTTGTTGATTAATTTCCTGTTGATTGACTAATATATTTATCAACGAATCATTTCAGCTCTAACTAGGCCTCGTTCTCCTATATAATGTCAGCTTTGTTTATGTTCATTTGTCTGCTACAACTATGTTTTTAAGATGTGTTTCTGCATCCAATTAGACTATATTTGTCCCATAAATAAAGCGTTGGAGTAACTGATAATGAAAGTCAACATTATTTGCACCCAAGCTTCTTCTTCTAGGGTGACAGTCTCCACTAACGTGTCGTTACTGTTGTCTTTTCTTAAAACAAATGATTTCAAATTGGTTTGAAGAAAACACTGATATGAACTGGGAGGTACGACAGTGACTCGTGGGATTACAAGCACATAGCCACATGTGTACATACACAGAAATCACACACACACATGCGTGCATACATTTACATAGAACCTGGACCGGCAGCGTGATTATACGACCCTGGGAAGATCGTTTACACGCGTTTCCACACCCTTTAACACACACTGGCCTCCTGCTCCTCCTCACCCCTCCCACCTTTCCTCTCTGCCCTCTCTCCCACCTCCTTCTCCTTCCTCTTCCTCTCTGCTTTCTCCCTTCTTTATATCAAACCTGAACACGAACAAGCTGCACAGCCCCATGAGGAGAAATGGGGTCGTTTGCCTCCGTTATCTCCTTTTCTCTACAACCCTCCCTCCTCCCTTACATCCCCTTTTTCTCTTTTTACCCCTTCCTTAACTTACTCCCACTTCTCTCTATCTCTCTCACTCTCTCACTCTTTCTCTATCCACTTCCCCCTCCCCCAACAGCCCTCAGCCAATGGTGTCTGGGTGTCAGGCAGCTCAGAGAAGCTGTTGTCATGGTGACGGGGCTCCTGTCTGTGCTCTGTCCCTCAGGCATCCCAGATCCAGAAAGCAGCATCGTGTTTACGTGAGAGGAGAGGAGAGAGGAGAGGAGAGGAGAGGAGAGGAGAGGAGGGAATGGAGGAGAGAGGAAAACAGCGCATGAGGGAGAGAGAGGAGGAGGAAGAAGAGGAGGAGATTGAGGAGGGAGAAAGAGAAAACTGCCCCACTTTGACCAGCTTTTGTTCTGCTGTGTCTTTAGGTTTGAAGGCCTTGCATGTAAACGTGCATGTGTGTATTTGTGTGTGTGTGTGTGTGTGTGTGTGTATGTATGTGTGTCTGCAGGGCCACACATGGCCCTGTAGACACCCAGGCATCTCACACCCCTATTCCTGGCACCTCCACCCAATCTCTGACCTTTCCTGGACTCCAGCATGCAGACACACACAGGCTTGACCCAGCACACAATCACAGCTCTTTATATGCCCCCATGCACACACACACACACACACACACACACACATACACACACTCACCCAAGATCATGTAACCCGCCCAAAACACTTGCACCTGGTGTGGCCTAAAATAAGGTCCCCAGGCAGCCATGTCGCAGGGTGGCGCGACGATGACAGCAGCTACGAGGGCCTGTGTTAACCACCGTGCCACTGAACAACACACACACACACGCACACACACACTTTCACAGTCTAGATCATTTACCTCCAGGGGGCATCTGTTGCTGATTGGTCGCTACCATCGTCTGTGCCCTGACCATGACACTCGCAGTATGGGGGTTTGCTTTTATACATTTTAATGCTTGACAGTGTGTGTGTGTGTGTGTGTGTGTGTGTATGAAGATACACAACTATTCCCATACAGCAGGTGTTGAGCAGCACCCCGGGCCCTCCCTATAATGAACCCCGTCAGCTCCTGTATCTGTATCAGCGGAGGCCTATCGCTCTCTATACTCTACACACTTGACTTTTTCTTCCTTTTCACAGGACAATCCAGCACGTTAATTGCAAGGTAAACAACTGAAGAGCAGCGTCACCCCCACAGGAGCCCTTTCCTCTCCTCTCCTCCCTCCCTCCTGTTCCTTCCTCTCGTCTTTCTGAGGCGAGGCTGGTTAAGCCCCCCTTCAGAATCAGAATCTGGACAAGCACCAGTTGGAAGCTAATCCGGCTCGCCGACTGGACCCCTCCTCCGAAACGGCGCAGCGGGGGTGGACTGATGAAAGGAAGGCTGATACGAGGGACATGAAAGGCATTGTAGAGGCAAACAGAGCCGCAGACACAGCCTGCCTCAGACCCCCGCGCTGCCTTCAGCACTGTACAACAAGCCATTTAGGACATTAAAAAAGCACAACATCGTCAGAGTCGTTTCGTTATTTAGCTCAAGGCCGCTGTCCAACTTTCTTTTAGCTGGACATTTCTACTCTGCCGCCACTCGGTGCACAGGTTAAGACACTTCACGTCTAAACTGTGTTCACACTGTGTTCTAACAACTATTAACATCCTGTTTGTTCAAGGCCGAACCTCTTGACTGGAACATTACATTTCACTCACAGTCAATGAAGCGCCAACAAAATTAGCTTCAATAAGAGAAAAAGAGGAAAACGTCTATATAAGGAAAAGCCTTCACGCCATCCTAAATTAATTTTTAGCCCGACTGCCCCGTCAACAGTCGAAATGAAATAAGTAGTAGAAGTTGTTCACTTATTTGAAAAGGTGGCTCCAAAATGGACCCACCATGTTCGCACACGCAGGGGTGTGTGCGCGCACCCCTACTGTTAATCGCCACATTATCCTCGCTATTCGCGTTTATTAAATTTCAAGAGATTAAAAATAACAATAAAAAACAAAAACAGATGACTTGCAGCCGACAAAGACGGTGCTCGTTGAACTCATAAATTTGGCGAGGCCTCAGCATGGGCGTCAACTGTGGATGAAAGCCGCGTGAGTTTGAATGACTTTGACAAGATGGAGTAAAATGAGATTTTGATGTTTTCAGAATAAAGAAAAAGAAATCAAACCAAGGACGTTTTTGTATTTTGTCTTTGAAACACAGAACAGACTAATTGTCTGTTAATATCTGAAGAGTGTCTATTCATAGACTAAGACAGGCAGGCGCACACACACACACACACACACACACACACACACACACACACACACACACACACACAGAGGACAACTTGATGACAGATGGAAAGAAATTAGAGGCAAAGTAGCATTAATATTCCATCTCTTAATAACAACCAAAGCCCTTCCCCCACCTCTGGCACCAAACAGTCACACCCACACACACACACAGACAGACAGACACACACACACACACACACACACACACACACACACACACACACACATAAGCAGTCCTGTCCTGGAGAGCATTTGGGCTCGGTCTGAGACAAACAGGAAAAATTCTCCAAATTCACCCGCTCCCATCCTCCTCCCTCTTCCTCCTCTCCTTCCCTTCCCTCCTTTTCTGCTCCCCTCAAACCCCCAACCCCCGCCCCCCCTACAACCTGGTCTCCTTCCCCTTCCTCTACCCTGTTCCCCTCCCCTCATCCCCTCACTGCACCCACCCAGCCCTGCTGCCCTCCAGCCTTGCAGCCTCACAGCAAAGTAGAGAGCAATCCCTTGGTGGGTCAGCCAGATTAAACTGCCACTGTAATCCGCTTGGCTTTCACCTCCTTGTCCTCAGCCGAAGAGAGAGAGAGAGAGAGAGAGAGAGAGAGAGAGAGAGAGGGATGGAGGGATGGAGAGGAAGAGAGGAGGAGGGGGTGGAGGAGTAAAAGGGCATAAGGATGGAAAGAGAAAGAGAGATGGGGAGAGAAAATATAAGATAGCAAAGGAAAGGAGACAGAGTGAGGGGAGAGAGAAAAGAGAGGAGGACGGAGGGGGAGGGCAGAGCTGGGGGAAGTAGCTAAATGACAACAAGGGCATGGAGAGAGAAAAACAAGGAGTGGAAAAAAAAGGAAAGAAAGAAAAAGCAGGAGAAAGAGAGAAAAGCAGAGAGAGGCAGTACAGGGCTGAATTAAAGGAGTATGAAATGGAGGAAGTGAATAATGAATCTCATAAAGGAAAGATATTAAGGACGAATGAGAGTCAAATAAACTGTGTTACGAGAGGGAGTGATGAAGGACAGTGGGGTAATCCTGGTGGCAGTGCTTCTGTGGCGAATAAAATGAACCAAACAGGAAACTATGTTGAAGTACGCCCTTGTATTCATGTAATGATGAAATTTGTTTTGTATGAAATTTGTAGGGAATGACACAGTCCCCCCTCATGGCCCATCAGTGCCGAATCCTTTCCGTCATCTCCATCTGACCTGGAATTGTCGCGTCCCCTTGGGCCAACGAGAGTAATAATGAAAAAGCAGGAGATCTGTGGTGAAATGTGCCATCCCTTCAAGTTTTGTTCAGACCTCATCAGTGGCGTCAGGGATTTCAAACATGAAGGACAAAATTAGTCAATGAATACGCAGTGTGAATGTTGTCAATGGACCTGGTTCGTGTTGTTTTGAATGTCTCCAGTTAAACCTGCTCTCTGTCTAACAGTCACATGATACTAGCACTGCAGTATGGTGTCTATGTACATCCTGACATACAGTGCGTAATAGCATGATTAGGCTGTTTATATGGTTCACAATAACCATCAAGTCCCCCAAACTAAATGACAATCCACTTGTTTGTCATTGACTTCCTTTTCTGATGTGGCATCCCTGATAGCAGACAGTTTTTTCCAAACTGCATATGACTGATAGGAAGCTTTTTGACATTTTTAAAATCTGCCACCACTACGGTTAAAGTATGGTTATGTTCAGGCAACTAAAACAGCTTGATTAAGGTTACAAAAGACTGTGATCAAGGTTTAAAGACTGTGACTGTTGGTAGGAAAACCCAAAAAGAGCGCGCCCAAACATCCACCTCTCTGAGAGGTTTTGCAGCCCAAATGAACTACAGCTGTAACTAACAATTATTTTCATTATCGATTAAATTAATTAATCATTTAGTCTATAAAATGTCGAAATTATTGAAAAATACCCTTTATAATCTACCAGGGTCCAAGTTGACGTCTCCAAATTCTTTTTTTTTCTGACCAACAGTCCAAAACCCAAAAATATTTGCATTACTATCGTATATGACAAAGAAAAGCAGCAAATCCTCACACTTAAGAAACTGAAACCAAAGAATGTCTGCCATTTTTACCTGAAAAGTAAGTGAAGCGATTAATCGATTGGTTGCAGATTATTTTTCTCCCACTGGATCAATCAATTAGTCGATTAATTGTTGTAGCCCTAACATCAGCCTCACGCTACTTCCTTTGCTTCTAAGTCATACTTGTACTTGTGAGGTAAACATGTCCTTTTGGGCTTTTGAACAATTGTCCAATTCTGTGTTTTTCCTGATGAGGACACCAGGAAAACGACACCCGAGGTTTAGAGTTTAAATAAGATGTCTGATCGTTTGGACAAATGTGTTCCCTTTTTGCACTGATGAATTTACAAAGTACAATCATGACACTGCTATTACTTGAAGTGATAGTTCACATAAAGGCTAATGACTGTCGCTCCAAAATTTGATCGTTCCCTCACCACAGGTCGTGATGCTCGTCTGTCAAACCCTTTGGGTTTAATTGAGAACATTGTGATGTGTTTGCAGAATCAAAGCAACAAGAGGAAACTGACTACGCTGCACACATGCCAAGAGTAATTTGAAACATTGATGAGTAACTCAGCCCTGTTAATCAGATTATACTTACTACAATCACAACCTTTATGAAAACAAGATAATCAAGTCAATTTATGAACAAGACAGTTTTGATAATCAGGAAATGGCCTTCCTCTGGTTATTCCAGGCTTCAGTCTGAATGTAGAAAACCAAGTCACGCCAATCAGAATAAACCAGCACCGATCTAATATCTGAAACACAACCAAATACCTTTTATGAGAATGCCAAGACAAATTCTTTGTATGCTTGCATACTTGGCTAATAAAACAGATTCAGATGGTGGTTTAATGGCAACACCACTTGAGTAGATTAGTGTGCTCTTTGGGACATGTGACAATTTCAAGTATAAATCTTAAACCTTTTCAAGTCCGAATCAAGTCTCAAGTGAGTAGAAACCAAATCAGCCAAGTCTTCAGTACAACATAACTGTGACTCGACACCAAGCAGCTATCAATATCAGACACTTTAAACTAATTAGACTATTCTGATGCTGAAATATCAAAACAAACTGAATCCTGTGAAGCTGTGCCGTAAAGTGTAGCCTAACATTACCGTCCATGTGTGTGTGTGGGAGCATGTCCGCTGGGTACATGGGAAAAGTGTTAAAGTGTGGAAAAGAAATAGAGTTAACAGGTATTCCCCTCCTCCACCCCCAGCTGACAGATAGAGGAGGGGGGGGGGGTGATGAGAGAGGGAGGGAGGCGAGGGAGAAAGAGAGAAAAGAGAGGGAGAGGCAGGAAGAGGGAGGATATCCTGCGAGGAAAGGCTGTGATATATGAGCAGGCCACTTCAAACAAGCAGGGGGAGGGGGACACTCCTTCGCCAATAAAACCAGGGGAGGCAGAAGGAAGAGAAGAAAAGAGTCGGACAGAGAGACAGATTTAAAGAGAGAGGTACAGTACAATACTGTAGAGGAAGGTTGGTTTGTAAAGGAGCTTGATAAATCAGAGTGGATGGATGTGAATGAGAGCGGGATGCCCCTCCTATGGAAGCACAATAAAACCCCCAAAAGTAGAAAAGGCCAGACCCGTAGTTAAGTTACGTATGGATGAAAACCCACACAAGGGCAACTTTAATGCTGATATAAAGCCTGAACTAGAAATGACTGGGAGAAAAGAGCTTCAAACTAATGCTGAAACATAGATCCCATTAAATCAGAGAGCCAATCAAACCAAAATTGATTATGTTGACTGATTTGAGTCATTTATAGTGAAAATATGGAACATTTGCCAGTGATAGTGATGATGCTAAGAGAAGCTTGTGTTTCCCTGTTTCATAACAGTAGAAAACAACATTTCAGGCTAAAAACTGGTGAGAAGACATGACATTTAGGACAAGGTTGAACTTGGGCTCTTGTAACTTCTCAGGAGAATTTTTTATTTTCAAAATTTCATGCAGTATAAATTTATTTATCACTAAGGCTGAACAGTTTCATTTTTTGTGAACTTTCCCTGCAAAATAACCAGATTTTTTTAAAAGGGCAACTGGTTTCAACGGATTCTTAGATTTTATATCCTCACACATCCAAAAGTTGTTGTGGTTCTTGCTGATAATATTCCAGCAGTTTACAGCAAACAGAATCTTGTCAGAAAACACTTCTGATGAGGAAGGGGAGAAAATGCAGATGATTTATTGATTACTACTCACGATAATTCCTCAAATGGTAAAGATTATTTCTATCATCGATTAATCTGTCAATTATTTTTTCAATAGTTGCTTGGTCTGAAATGTCCAAAAATGTCCAAAATGGCAAAAAATGACGATCACTGTTTCCCAAAGCCCAAGATGACCTCCTCAAATGTCTTGTTTTCAGTTTGATATGAGAGAAGACTAAAGAAAGCAGAAAATATTCACAACTGAGAAGCTGGAATTAGAGAATTTGGACAATATTTTCTTAAAGGTATACTATGCTGGATTGTGAGTGAGCAGCGCTAATGAGAACAAAGCCACGAATCAGATAAATAAAACATTATTTTCTGATTGTTTCATGACAGTTACGTTCTAAAGCACAAATAAACACACCCACACCTCCACACAACCCTGCAGGGAGGTGCCGCCTTGCTGGATTTTGTGTGAATGCGGAGCTTCATCCTGTCCGCTGTGGCCTCTCTGCTCTGCGTGTGTGTAGCTCAGCCCTCGGTCAAGCAGACACACAGACCTGCTGCTCTTTATACATCCATGACACACAGACAGAGAACAGCAGAGCAGAGAAGAGCAGAGAGACGGAGACAGCGATGTGACCTGGTCGCTATGCTACGAGTCCCGACCTCACACCCTACATGCTGTTATTGGCTGGAGGCTACACAATCACTGCCCAAAGGTTGACGCCCAGAAGCGTCCTGAACACAGCAAAATAATATGAAAATACAGGCAGAGGGCAGAGTTCCTGTAGATAAATACACCACCACACACTTCTAGTGGGTCATAAGTGATGATTGAGAGAGATTAGTTTTGAATGAGTCTATACATTGTTTTTTTTTTTTTTTTTAGGAAAATCCTGCATATTCTACCTTTAAAGAATGACTCTAAATGATTAATCAATTATCAAAATAGTTGGCAACTAATTGATTAATCGACTAATCGTTGCAGCTCTAGTTAAAATGTTTGACCTGCAAGTGAGATTTTTAAAAGCATTCATCCCAATATCTGAATATTGATTGATATAATAATTGATTCTTTAAACTAAGATTTTTACCTGTTTTCAATATTCAAAATGAACACCAGATTTTCCAGATTAAAAAAAAAACAAACTAATGAGCTCAATCTGTCAATTAACAAAATAAGTTGCAGCCCTACTTGAAGTCAAGCAAATAACAAAGACATTCCAATTCACACACACACACACACACACACAAACGTAAACACACGTGGACACACACAGCCATGTCCGTGTCCTTACAAGAAGTGATTGATGATTTCAGGAAGGGGCTCTTGGGCAGAGGAAGTCCAGTCTGGGTCAGACCTCATCTACACACAGTCAGGCATGGGCACCATCTGCATGCACTCACGAGTCACTCTACCCCCCCCCCCCACACACACCCTTACACACACACACACACACACACAGGAACATACGCTTCTATACTCATTTTGACATGTGATACTTTTCCTCTCATTCTGTTTACTATATAATGTCTTTCCTCTGCTGTCAGACAGAAGTGGTGTAAGTGAGCGAGACGGAGGAGGGGGGAGGCTCAGAGTCAAGGTGAGCGGAGTGGGTCGGGCACGGCTGCACAGCGCACACTCTACAGTTTTAGGCTCGGTGTGCCATTGCGGGGCCAGCATGGGGCTGTTTTTGACAGCAGCCATTACAACAAATAATTGAACAGCAAATGAAGACAAATGATATGATTGCAGAGCGCGTCCCAGCAGTCAATCCGCTATCTAGGTGGTTCCCATTCAAAGGCATTGATCAGCTTTACAACCTAAGTAGCTGGCCAGGAAACTAAATGGTGGCGATCAATGCTATTTAACAGATTATTGACTGCTGACTGGTTGCCTGAGATCAAAATAGAGAGGGGGATGAAGAAATAAGCAAATAGAGGAATGGAATGAAAACACATGAAATTGGAATCGGTTCCTTTGCTTCAGTGATGATAAATGGGAAAGAAAAACACTGAGACAGCAGAGAGCGGGGAGAAGGAGAGAGGTTGCATTTTTTTGGTGTGCGCGACTGAATGTGCATGATCATGTGCATTTAATGAAGAAAGCAAGCAAGAAAGACAGAAAGAAAACAAATAAAAGAAGCTAGAAAAAAAAAAGAAAGCAAGCTCAGTCTGCATACAGTCAGAATCTCACTTGCACTTAAGGTTGTTTCAGGCTACCTTAGTGTTGTCTATGTGCCTCTGTGTTCATACATGAAGGCTACACACCTGAAAACTCCACACATTAGTCGTGCTTGTAGGGGAAAAAAAAAAATCAGGGCCAGAGAGAAGAAGCTCACCAGAATCAGCCGGTAGTTTCTGCTCCTCTTTGTTCAGCCAATCCTTGATGGAGCTTTCAAGTGGTGCACAAGCTGGCACATGACAACAGCCGCTTGCACCGCAATTACAACCTTTTGACTGAGCGCTCCTTCACGTGTGTTTCTGCTGTCTATGTTTACAATGCGTGAGCCACCCTCTTGCTCATCAGGCCTCTCGTTTGGGATAGAGCTTTGTGTCTGTGCACCTGAGTGTCATGTGAGATCATTAATTAGTGAAAATAACTATTACTGTAGCAACGAGGCCGAGGCTGACATTAGCAGACTGATGTATGTGCCTGTAAATAAGAGTGTGTGTGTGTGTGTCTGTGAGGATGGGGTTGGAGGTGTTTAACAACCTTCAACAGTCCCCCAACCACGCAAGAGTTTAATACACACAGCAGTGTGTTACCATGGTGACTAGGCCCAGCTCTGGGGCCCGACTCATGAGGCTGCATGTTTGAGTGTAAGTGTGTTATTTTCATTTGTGTGTATGTGTGTGTGTGTGTGTGTGTGTGTGTGTGTGTGTGTTTTGTGCACTATAAAGCCAGCACTTAAGAGTGTACCAGCTGCATGTAGATTTTGTTGGGCCTCAGATTCAGATTCAGTTTCATTTGTGATTACTGTCCCAAATCTGTATCTCTATTTACATTTCCTGAGATTTACTTTAAAACAAAAAAAAACGCTTGTGTTTATGAAACAGCAAAATTGACCAAGCTTCAGCAAATCGCTGTGTGCATATAAGAGTGTGAATACAGACTTAAATATGGCTATAGAGGATATGTGCCTGTGAGAATGTGTGTGTCTGTGTCTTCTTGCTTGTGTGTGTGTGTGTGTGTGTGTGTGTGTGTGTGTGTGTACACACACTCCCCTTGCCTTTTCTCAGTTCAGCAGAACCTCATTAATTCAGCAGGAATGGAAATCATTTCTGCACAGAGTGCACAGGAGACAGAAAGAGATGGAGAGGAAGACGCGTGGAAGGGTGGGGTGTGTGTGTGTGTGTGAGAGAGAGCGTGAGTGTGTGTGTGTGTGTGTGTGTGTGTGTGTGTGTGTGTAGGAAAGGGGAACAATGAATACTCACATTTCTTCATTTTTACTTAACTGAAAATCATTCTATTTTTTAATAATTTCATGTTCTGGATAAATACCACAATGAACGTATCATATTAGTCACAAAAGAAATTCTACACAATAAATGCAATATTTGAATACTATCTAATCATAATTATATTACACTGTGATTTAGTCATTTGTTTAACAACTCTTGGGAAATAACACATATGCCTAATCTCAGCCTGCATTTATCTAGATTACAAACTCATAAGGTTTATACTGTATGTCCTTAAACACAAACAAAGACTGGACAAACAACCAAATATAGCAAACGTCCAGATGGGTACATTAATAAAAAGGTAATCTTCCTTATGTAGCAGCAGATCAGTGCAGAGCCTCCTCCATCCCTCCCTCTCTCCCTCTCTCCCCTCCTCCTGCCATCTCTCCATCCTGCAGCCCGCCACCAGACAATATGGAGCAGACAGTAATCTGGCCATGCACTGAAGAGATTACAGCATCCAGCAAAACAGTTCAGCATTGAAGAGAGCAGCTCAATTCAGCACAACGCAGAGCAGCGAAGAGAGGAAGAGTAGGGGAAACTCAAAACGATCGTCCAAACCAACTCAACACAAAGCAGAAGTGAGCAACATATACAAAACGTCCAGCCAAACTGAACTGGTCCAAACATTTAGAAGAAACCTCTCTCTCTCTCTCATCTCTCTAGCACTAACAGCGTTTTGTAGACTGCAGAGCGACGGCTGGTCGCACACACTCCTTCAGTGAAAGCTGACCTTTTCAGGGTGCAACAGAGTGCAGTGCAGTGTAGTGGATCTCTCTATTCCAAATGTCACTTTTTACAGAAAAGATCTGAAGTGATAAGAACAGATCAGACAGCGCCAACGGGACACATAAGAGGAATGACACATGTACTGTATGCAAGCATGCGCAGACACACACACACAGTGTCACTTTTTAAATTATTTTTTATGCATGCATGAACACACACTAGAGCTTAAATAAGTCCAAACATTCAAGCAATAATGAAACAGATGTGCTGCCCTATTTATCCACTGAACTTAATCATCATAGATATAAATAACTGATCTGAAGGCTTACATCCAGACAGCAGACTCGAGGTTGGAAGTTCACACGTTGCAGTTGTTGTTAAGTACATGATGTGGATTTTTGGATTTTCTGAGCCCTCTCGGAAGAATTAACCTTAAACGGCAGCAGGGGCAGCCTCTGACCCGGCGCTGACCTTAAGGCTGGCTAATAGCTGCAGTCCAGCTTGCTCAGGGGGAAACATCAGCAACAACAACATTCACATACACACATGTACACACAAATGCACTAATATATAAACACGTCTATTTATAGTTCTATCGTCTTTACTGTGCAAAAGATAAGCTGTAACCGTGAAGCTTGAACATCAGTATGTGCAGAAAAAAGTCTTTTTTAATAACAAACTCCTTGTTATTCATTCGTTATGACACAATAAATGTCTGTAAATTACATTAATAATGTACCAAGTCAGTGCTGAGTTCCATTCCCATCTCATTTTTGGTATAATACAATGTTTGGTGACAACTACCTGTTGTCTGGAGTCATAAGCATCAGCGTCTGGACAAACAGAGGTTTAGAATAATGAGTGCAGGCTGTATGACATATACATGTGCGTCAAAGTGTTGTGTAATTCAAATCTAAAATTATTCCACTAAATATTGACTCATTAGTCCTTCTAAACAATTTCAGGGTTGTCACCAGCCAACAGTTTGGACCTGGACTCAGTTAAATTATAAATGTTCCATTATTATCATAACAGAAGGTCACTATAAATGACAAACCCCATTAGACCCGCTACTCTTAATTAAGTCTAAAAATCTAACTTGCAACTTGGTAAATGCTTGAAATGTAACTACAATAAAAGATTGTCCATAAGTAATGATTAATGTTAAGAACTAGAGCAACTCTAGTAAGCTGCTTACCTATTCTGAGTCAGAAAAAAGGGAAAGTTTGAAAAGAGAAAGTCCGAGGGTGGATAATAGAGGAAACAAGGGAACGGGACTGGCAGAAAGAGGAAGAGAACAGCAGCTAACAGCAAAACTCAAGTTGAGAGGAATGAGAGGAATTCAGTAAAATGGAGCAAAGGAGGGGGAGATACTGATTTATAAGATCAGACTTTCCTCATAAAGATGGACAAAACTTGAGAAGCAGAACATAAATACATGTTTGACTTGAGACAGGGGAATAGAGACAGGAAGAAAAAGATATTAAACTGGGTGGTTCATCTTCCTTTTGAACACATCATGATCCATTTACATGTTGTTCTGTTTTAACGCCATTTATTGCCCACAAAGCGATTATAAATGTAGCAGTATTTCCTCTTGTGATAGTCACTTCTTTAAACCAAGTAGACAAACGGACAGAATTCAGATAAAAAGAAGGGGAACTATGAGATTTAGTAGGAAAGTGGAAATGTAGCTGAAGATTAACTTGAATGTGAGGTGGACTAATACCAAAAAAAACTTCAGCAACAAGTTTTCCGGGTAACTGTAGCTTGCAGAGGTCCATAGAGGAGCATAACTACAAACCCCAAAATGTCAACTACACACTGCATATATTTTAAATCATGTGAATTTAACACTGCTGAACAGGAAAGGATATACAGTAGCAATTGAGTAGGACCACAGAACTACAACGAAAAAGTCAAAGATGGCAATGATTTCTTAATTTCTTGTGCATTCAGGTTTTAAATATGTCACCATTTCGCAAACACTCGAACAATATCTGCAAGTTTTCTCTTCAACATCTGTGCAAACCTCTGCAAAAACTTTCCTAGACTCATAGATGCAGTAGCGGGAACGCCATGAAGCTGACAAGGTTGGCGCGTTGAAGTCATAGCACTAATTTAGGAGGAGAGGTGGAAGAGTAAAGGTGTAATGGTACAGGAAAAAAAACAGACTCAGAGACACAGATGTGAATATGATGAAGGTGTTGTTGGCGGAGAAAGAGACCAGAGAAAATGAAGGTGTAGCTTATAGTTGAATTTAGATGGCGGGGTAATGGTATGCTGATAAAGAGGGAGGGAGAAACAGATGAAGGTGTAGTAATAAAAGGAGGAAGGGCTGAAGGTGTGATGGTGGAGAGAGAGAGAGAGAGAGGGGAGAGCTGAAGGAGCCAGGTGTGGCAGCAGCCACAGAGGTAATCATTGAGCCAATGGGGAGTCATTCCACTCAAAGCGAACGGGCTGCCGAAGTACCTGGAATAAAAATAATCATTACACTGCATTAATGTCACTGTCTGTATATACACCCTGGGCAGCAGTAAAGCACGCTGACTGTGGGTCCCCACCATGAGGACACTTGCACACCTTAACGCACACACATGTGAATATGTAAATACAAACGCATGCAAATAACACGAAATGCAAATATTTCCGAGAACGCGGAGTTAGTCTCTCTGCACAAACGGTGTGAAAATCAGCGACTCCCCTGCTGATTCTGTGCATTCACCCTGTCATCACAAAGACGAGCTTTTAGCAGAAACAAACTGTTCTCCAAATATAACTCAGCCAGCTCAAAGCACATTCATTATCCCTCCCTATAACTTATAAGTGTTATTTTAGCAACTGAAACCCCGACAGAGGCTTGAATTGGATCTCTCTCACACATTTATTCTGCCTCTCAGTATTGCTGCCTTTGGAAAATGAGGATTAAGTCTGCATTTAGGAGAATTTAAATTGCAAATAAGGCTTTGGAATTGTTTTAGTCTTTAATCCTAGCAGGGAGGGCCTCAGTGTAATGCAAAGTTGAGACAGGCGAACATCTCAGGCATTCATCAAGGACTGTGTTTGTTTCACCACTCGGTTCAACGAGACTTAATAAGCAGGGTGTCCGATCAGCACCTCACACACACACACACACACACACGTAGACATGTACATACGCGTGCACACACGAACACACTTCTGCACACGCGCCTCCACCCATGGGCTCATTGATAGAGCGGCCAGTTTATTTTGGTTGTGAGTTTGGGTGTCCAGCTGGTACTTGAGACTGGTGGACTGGCAGAGCTGTGCAGCAGACAGCAGACGTGCACACACACACACACACACACACACACACACAGACACACAGACACACAGACACACACACGCTGTGCCAGGGACACACTGTGCCAGGCTGCAACGTCTGCCAGCTACAAGCCTGTCCACTGCCACAAAGAGAGGCAGAGGCAAAGGAGAAAGGGCAAGACAGAGAGTGTGCGAGTGAGTGTGTAAGAGAGAGAGAGAGAGAGAAAGATTGCGAGAGTGGACAAAAAATGAGGAAGATAAGAAAAAGTGTTGTTTTAGTGGATTTAAGTGAAACTCAGCAAAAGCAGGAGGGTTGAGCAGACGAGCGGCTCTCTGCACTGAGAGAGGAAGTGAAGCTGAAGTCACCTGTTCACTCAGGAGACGCTCATTATGACCACTTATTAATCATCCTAATTCATTTCTCAAGGAAATTTGATTCTGCTGCATTTTCATTTGGACATAAAACTCTGTGTTTGCTGAGGTCAGTACTGTACTGTATTATATTGAAGAGCGACATTATTCAATCCCACTTGCACCAATTTTCTAGACTTTATTGCCCCTTGCAAAGAAAACCTCAATTCAAAGCTCAACCCTGGTTCAACGCTACCACTCATGCAGTTAGGCAGGAGATACACTCCAAGAGTCCTACCAGCATCTCAGATATTGTCTGGCTAATTACCAACAGAGTGTCAAGGCAGAGAGAGCTAAATATGTTACACCCACATAGACCCAAAGTAAATTGTTCTGAAGCAACACCTGATACCTTAGTAGATTCTTTACCGACAAAGTTCACACTATACAATAACAGATCGCACCTTTTCCTACAATCCATCATAGTTTACCTGCTCAGTTGATGCTCCTCAACTTTGACACAATGAATGAATGAAAACTAGTACATGTCCTTCAGATATTATTCCCTCACAGCTATTTAAGTACGAAAAGTTGCAAACAAACCCGCCATAACATATGGCGAACAGGAAATCAGCTTACACAACTCTAAATGTTGCGTTGGTATTGAAAAGGGGTCATTTTTTGTGTTGTGTGGAATAAAACTTGGAAGTTAAAAGATGACAACAGTCAAAAGCAGCGATTACACAAGCAGTGATTTGTGGTGGCGGCAGCAGTGTAAGGCAATACCTCAAATCTATACAACTGCTGCAAGTATCACCACAAAATACTGTGTGAGGAAGCTCTGAAATCTACAAAGACTCAAACACAAACCATCTCGCCACAATTCACAAACATCCATATTGTGTTTAATGTGTCCCTGTACCCAACGAGATCCTTGAGATAGACAGATAATACAGAAATACAGAATGTCACATTTTTCTTCTAACTTGGGTTATATTATGTAGTTGTGAATTGCGAATTAAACACGTATTGCACGTAATGTTACATGAAATACATACAGGCTGAGTTTTTTGAAGTGAAAATCTGTGATTCCCATTTCATCCATAGTCTTACAGCCTTTTAAGTGTCCTCACACACTTTCACGGTTTGACAAACACTACTGTTCATTCCTCAGTGGACGGTTAATGTGCACTCCTGGACCTGTACACCAGCAAGCAATCAAACTTAAATCAAACTTTTCTCATATTATGTCCACTACGGCAATTCCGGTGTGAGTTGAGTCATTTAGGGGCTTGGCGTAAAGAAGAAATAGCTTGTCAAGCACCCCGAGTAAACCAACAGGACTGTATGTTTAAAGATAGGTTTCACTCCCTGGGACCGGCCTGACAATCCTTGTAACTATCGTCAATGTTTTAGACCTAATGAGGAACGGCAGTAATGCAGTGCAACTCCAAGCCTTCCTCCACGAAAAAAGAGAGAGAGAGCAGGGAGCTCCACAGCTGGAAAAAATTGGCTTGAGAAGAGCAGTGTCTCCAAATTTGCAGTTCACTGTTACCTTGCGTTGGTGTAATCGCATGCCAGACTCTTCTCGCCTCTCCTCTCAGACGCAAAGTTATAAAAACGTGAACTCAGCACAGGCTGCCAAAGCAAAGTTCAAACTAAGCAGAAGCAAACCCAGCAGAAGCATCATAATTGCATTAATTTATGCCATTTTGTGCAGGACAGGGTCTTTTTACACAATGGATAAATGGATAAGTGGATGTGGTTAGGGACTCACCAGTGCTGGGTAACTTCAAAGATGGTGAGTGTGTGTGTGTGTGTGTGTGTGTGTTTGTGTGTACAGAGTACAGTCAGGAGATGCAAGCTTGGCAACAGAAACACCACAGACACCTCCTGCACGGAAGGTCGCCCTCGAACTTCCAACCCCTTGACAAATTGTTCACTCCAACTCTCCACAGTAAACTGGTTACAGTCGAGACAAACAAGTGATGAATGTTGCTTTTTTTAAATTATTGGACCGTAATTTATTTCCTGAAAATGACTAAACCGAAACAGAATTGGCAGCATTCACCCTAGTTTCACTGGGAGAGATAAACAAATGCCCCGAGGAGTTTCCACTATTTCCCAGAATGGAGTATTCATTTAAAGCATTCGTTTAAATTTTATGGATGATGATGTTGCAACTAAGAGGGCATTCATGGGTAACTGGGTTAGGGAAATTAAATGGGACTCGGTTGAAAATCTGCATGCAGGGAAGGAAAGTAAACGCTGCAGGGTTTGGCTTCTACAATAACTTTGCTCAGGCAGACTTGTGGCATTCACGCCGCTCTGGCTAGCAGGATGCAATGCATATAGCTAGTACCAAACTCAGATAAACTATGAAAAACGCAGACTTCAAAGAGAGTCCCCAGTGTCTTCAGACACCTCTTTCTTCCTGCACACTCTTACATCTCCCTCTCACCTTCTCTAACTCCCTCCCGCTTTCTGTCTCTGCTTCTCTTCTCCCTCTGTCACTTGTCTTTCTGTCCGTCCCGGGTTTGTTGCCTCCCATCTGTCCGTCTCTATGTCTGTCTCTGTCAAACACAGATCCAGGAGCCCATGCTTGCGCACTCGCAGAGTCAAGATCAAATACTAAACCACAGCACAGTTTAAGCTTGCCCGGAATGAACCTACGAGGAAGGGAATCATAAACAATATTTGATCTTCTGCTTCTGTCACTTCCAGACCTCCAGCCGAACACACACACACACAGCTTGAGGGCAGCACTTTCAGGCTTTGTTGCTTCCCTCAGATAGGGAAAGGTATACACAGACAGAGGAGCCGACTGGCCTTTTTCATTTAGACGGTAACAACAGTAAACAACGGCACACAAAGACAGCGTCCTCTCGCTCAACGCCCGTTTGCCTGCAGCCCGCACTCCACGCACTGTTTGATATTAAAAGACGACACAGGCGCAAACTGAGGATGTAGGAAGGGGGGGGGTGGGGGGGGGGGAGAAAGATAGAAAGACAGATAGAGACAGACAGAAATGGAGACACAATGTTGTGGCATGCCATTTGTGTGTAGGCTATATTTAAAGCGAACGCGGCCAGGAGAATCTGAAGAAGATATCGCTGTGCCAACGCCGACTCCATTCCTCTGCTCTCTCTCTTTCTCCTCCTCATCCCTCCATCCATACCTACTCTGCCTATATTATGGATGTTATTATTATTCCTGCATGTCGTCATGTCGCCCCCGCTTCTCTCCTTCCCCCGAGCAAGAAAGCGGGCACTGCTGGCACCCAGCCAGATTACCCAATCAATCTCCTCTGAGAGAGGGGGAGGGCGGCGGGAAGAGAGGTGGAGGGAGGGAGGCAAAAGGAGAGAGGGGGAGGAATAAGAAAGAGAGCGTGGAACAGAGAGTAAAGAAAAGAAAGAGCGGCAGGAGGGGGTTGGAGGATAGTGAAGGGGGTGTTGGCGGAGAGGAATTGAAGCAAGAAAAACAGTGCAGGATGAGTAAATTCTATCTTTGAAAAAGAAGGACAGAGACAAAGACAGAGATGGCTATGAAAGGGAAGGAAGGGTTTCAGCAGACATGTGGCGTTAAAAATAGGCGAGCGAGCACCTGGTACAGCAACACGGGGAGTTGTGGAGATAGAAAGCACACACGAAATCACACACAGCCAGTCCAGACAAAGGCTTGGCCATCAACGGTTGTTTACAGAGCGCAACTCCTCCCCTTGTGCCACCTGTTACTGTGGTCCAGCCTAACAAATGTTTAACCCTCTCAAAGAATCTCCAGGCAACAGCCGACACTGCACCTCTATCTATCTGCAGCCTGCAGGTTAGGCCTGCGAGAACACCTACTTTCATTACCTTGTTATCAAGATTCATCAATTTAGAGCTGAATGAATCAGTTAATCAATGAACAGATGATTAATTGGCTAAAATGTTGATAATCGATTCATCTTTCGAGTAGTATCTCAAGCGAGAATAACAAATATTTGCTTGTTCGAGCTTCTCAAATGTGAGGATGTGATATGTTTTGTTGTCTTATATTGTATGATTGTGAGCTGAATATCTTTGGGTGTCAGACTGGGAAACCATGTCTGGCTTATTTCACTATTTTCTACAATTTTGTGGACAAAATGATTATCAAGAAAAAAATTGGCAGATTACTAGATAATGAAAATAATTGTTTGTTGCAGGTCTAAATCGATTAACCACTTCAGAAAGTAGTGACAAATTCTTTCTCAAACGGCTTGTTTTGTCTAAAAATGGTTATATTCAATATATAGATATTCAATTTACAATAATATAAAAGAGGAAAAAAGGCAGTAAATCCTCACATTTGAGAAACTGGAACCAAGGAAGTTTTGCTGGACCTCAGCAACTCATTTATCATAGTTGCTACCCATAAATTTCCTTGAATAATCAATTAATAGATCAATCGTTTCAGCACTAGATCAAATTCACAAACTCATACACACTGGTTTTTCTATATTTCGTCTATTTATGAACAATGTGCAACTTGACATATTTGACTCCTCCATCTAAACCTTCATCATGACAGTTCTCATCAGTAAGCCGAGAGCTGAGTGGAGTCAGTGAAGCACTGCGATGTGAATGACGCACTTGTGGCACTAAATCTGTGACACTCCGCAGGCAGTGAACCCGGATTGGCATGAATCGCAGATGTTCGGGGTTACGACCTCTGGCTGGGGCAAAGCAAAATGTCTGCAACAACAAGGCCGAGTGTATCACTTCCTGAAAGACTGTTTGTCTGTGATTGCAAGTGTGTGCGTGTGTGTGTCAGAGCAGAGAAAACAGAGACTCATTCTTCTTCCTGCTTTAATGTGAGCAAGAATGTGTGTGTGTGTGTGTGTGTGTGTGCGTGAGAACAAGTGCGCCTGCCCGCTCGTCAATATGTATGCTTTCTTCATCACAAAGCTCCCGTTCCTTTAATCATTCATATTGAGTTACTAAAGACGTGCCATGTTCTCATAATCAAACACGTTTCCTCAACAAAGTGCTCTTTTGAGGAACATCCAAATTCCAGCCGAAAAGAGGACTATAAGACGAGCCGATCTCTTTTAGGAAATAAACATGATTAAAAGGCAATGTGAAGAGGAAGGACAGAAACACAATTCCAACAATTAAGACGACAAGAGAGAACACTTAAATTACTTTACAGAGGTACAAGACTTCAGACTGTTCCAGCTCTTTATGATACAGTATCATCTCGCTTACTTTGAGTGCGAGCGTTCATTTGCATACCAGTGTGAGTGTGTGATATGCACACAAGCGTGTGCCTGCGTGTGTGAGCGTTTTGCGCGTGAGCTCGAGTGGCTATGATAGCAGATTCACCATCCAGGGGTGAAGCCAACCAGCGATCCAGCTAGTCAGAGGCCTCCAGTTCTGGGAGTGTGGCCAGGGCTCCAATCCCACCACATTCCCCTGGATTAGCTGTCAACCAGTCCCCAGATCTGAGGATTAGCACATTATATTCCATTATCTTTCCCAAACTGAAGAGTCCACAAAGTCTACATCATCGCTCACAATGGGGGCCAATAGGACAGGGTTGAGTAAGAGGTGCCTTCAAACCGGGCCAAATTGAGCCAAACTGAGCTGAGCCAAACCAAATCTGTAACTAAGACCGTACTCTGGCTCAAAGTTGCCTAGCAACCAAATTAGTTCCAGGAAACAAATAAGCAAACTGTCTTTCTAAATATTATTTTATATATTTTCTCATTGTCGTCCACAATAAACTGACAGGGAGGCTACCAGAGAAGACCATAAATTTAAAAAAAGAACAAAACATAATACAACATAAAACACAAGCACACACACAAAGACATAAAAACAAACCAATCCTGGTTTATCTTGCACACATTCCTGTCTCACTATTCCTGCTGAGCGACACACAGAGCGGAGTGTGTGCGACTCCTGGGAGCTGTGTTGTTTTTCACTCTGTGATCCGGGGGGACTCGGGGGAATGAGGGAGCCGTTATCAGCAAGGGGCCGTGATAGAGACTTGATCAGGCCGTCGGTCTGCGGGGACCACGGAGCCAGAGTTAATCAGAGACAGACAGACCCCTCATCACCCTAGGGATTCACACGCTTCGACCCCGAGACTCTCTTTCTCTGTCACACAAAACGTACAAAGACACACACACACACACACACAAATGGCAACAGTCACAATAGCACATGTGCTCACTCACACCTATTCTTGCATTTTAGTGTTGTCGGAGCCTCTGCCACACCCTCAGTGCACACACACTTTACGGTCTCGTTTTGGGCTAAAAGTTCCAGCATTCACCAAAAGAGAGAGAATTTTTATTATTCCTGTATTATAAAATTGGATAATATAGTGCAGCCATGGAATATTTCACTTAGCTTAAGAGCTGGATCAAGCTGTTAAAGCGTACAGACATGATGACATGAAATCACTTTCCAACCTAACAGATACATGAAGGGAAATAAAAGTGCTAAACTGTGTGTTAGGGGGTTAAAGGCTAACAGTTAATTCTTACATTCATAATGTTTGACACCAACAAATCAGCCCACTCTGTCAGACAGCTCGCTCACTCTGACCTTTTGAACTTGAGCCAGGTCAAAGGTCAAGCAATACTGTCTGAATCCTTGAACTACAACAAACTTATGTGTTTCAAAATGAGCACACGGGACCTTGTAGCCTCAATTCATTCGACTCTTAAACTGCTGTTTCAGTCTATGTTTCATGTTTTCACTCTACGGTCAAATACGCAGCAGCAGAAGTGATCCTGACTGATTTACGTGGCCAGACGCTGAAACGCAGAGAGTTTTGAAATGTGTCTTTTACGGCACCCCAATTTGAAGCTTGAAGTTCGGCTATATATTGACCAGGCCTGTCAAACCGCAGCCGTTAAAGAGCTGACATGCAGGTATCCAGCTGGCCTACCTCTGGAGAAAGGTGTAGGAAATTATATGGCATTTAGATTAATTAGACACAGTTGTCAGATTTAATTAACTACTAGGTTTAATTAACCATGTAATTAATCTTATGGTGGTCCAACACATGCATGCACAGACAGGCACAGAGACACACACATCGGCTCGTAACCCCCCGCACACACACACACACACACACACACATGCATAGTACATGCACAACAAATGTAATCTGTTCAGCTGACAAGTGCACACACTTTTGCTGTCAAACCTCATAAGAGAGTTCAACTGAATGGGCGACTGGCTACAGGCTAAAACAGCCTGAATGAATCGTGTATGGTAAGAATAGCACCTTTAATCCATTTCAGGTTTCACTTCTGCCCAGGTGAAACGATAATCTAGTAGCTAAAGCAGTCTGTCCGGTCAACATCCTAACACCCGTGTAATCCTTATTCAAACACATTTCAGGCAACATACTGCAAATATTTCATACGGTGCGGACAAGTGAAAAAAAAAAAAGACATTGAAAGTAAAGTGTAGAAATCCATTTTAAAACCCAAACTGACAGAAAGTGAGAAGGTTAAGCCTGCGAGGGCCACAGTCACATCAGAACGGTCATTTGCAATAATGAGAGCTGAAGCAACAAAGACTTTCAGTTGTAGTCGATTCACTCATACATCAACCAGCTCTTCAAAAAACCGTGTGTGAGTGTTGGATAGGTTACTGATCGACTGCTCCAACTCTTCAGAAGATAAGAGGGTCAAGGAGGCCGAGGACCCTGACCTTTCATCACCCCGTCCAGCCCCTGCAGCCACAACTAGCATAGCCTGGCCAGCTCTAAATGAGCCCTGTGTGTGTGTATATGCATTGTGTGTATGTGTGTTAATGTGCTTGTGTTCTCAGCCAGCTGCTTTATGTGCTTTGACCTTTACTGAAGCCGTGAGTGGACCAATAAATAGCCAGGCAGTGCTGTGACCTTTCACCTCAGACCGACAGTTTTGCTGAGACCTGAGGGGTCAGGGGTCAGCGTTTGAGGAAGTGCGGGCAGCAGCTGAGGTACAGCGTTACGCTGCTTGGGCAGATGTTAAAAAACTGATACCTAATCAAAGCGGATAATGTGAAATGCGACAAAATGGTATGAAGACTCTCTATTAGACTTTAAAAATTCAAAGATGGAATTTCCCATAAAATATAGAAGTGGTGTTCATAGGTGCTGCATTTTTAAAAGCGTGCTATTTCAGACATCTGGCTCAGAGTCTGTCCCATCCAGAACAGAGGCTGCAGCAGAGCAGACACACCAGACACACAGACATGTCAAAACAGGAACCAGCAGCATTATCACAGAAAGAATAATCTGTTCTCTCTGATACACACTCTGCATGTGCTCGTATGTCCTCACAAGCACGTGTGGTGGATGAGTGTATATTTGTGCCCCAAATTGCCTCATACACAACTGGAGGGTTGGTTAAGTTCACTCACATAGTCATGGAAAGCCTTGGCCTCGCTGGAATGTTCGCATGTCTCCCTCCGGTCCGGGGCAGCGCAGTACAGATCCCAGAATACACTGTGCACAGGACAAGAGAGCGACAGCAGTTAGACACTTTACTCTGTGATCCAAAGACATATTATGTTGCTGATTGGTGTGTGTCTGTTGTGGATGTGGTTGCAAATCTCTAATGGAGGCGAGTTTGTGTGCAGTGCTGAATGCAAGTGGATGAAGTGAACTTATGGAGGTGCTAAGACAATTAAAAAGTAGGGCTGGGTTTTTGATACATTATTTGGATTCGTTTAGACCCTATTTTTCTCAACTTTTTTGTTCATTTGACAGAAAAAAATAACAAACTTCTCAAGTGCAGCAGTGCTTGACAAAGTAGGGTGTCTTCATACTCGGCAACTGCAGAGCTCACATTTTGGGAGCTGGAAGCAGGAATCATATAGCGACAAAAACAAAAGCAAATCATTGCACATTACGTGTCAATATTATTCGTTGGTTCTTTATCAAATCATAAGTGCAGCTGTGACGGCAGTGTTTAATGCTGTCTTTACACACGCAGGCACACAAGCACTTTGCTGAAATAAAATTGTATTGAGGAAGGTCAGCAGGGACTGAAACATTAGTTTAATGTACCGATTCAATAAATATCTTAAATGACGAGCAGCGTGCAGGAATCGTATCTTTTACTTAATAAAATGGTACAAATTGGTAAAGTTATGATATAAATCAGTAAATTTCAAAGCATTTTGCTGCTAACTTTCAGTGATGGACAGTTTTCAACACTTATACTGTATACAAAAGTATTAAGGTACGATACTCAGCTCTATTAAAAAGCAGTTTCCACTATAGACGCCATTTCCCAACACGAAGTCCTACATTCAGCTGTAGAGAGCTTCCACCCAGGAAGGAGGGGTCGCCAAATGTTCCTCTCTGCCTGCCCTGGCGACCTGTAGGTTACTGACCAATCAGCTGTGATTATGTTACTTACTGCCCAATCAGCCGTACTCATATTAGTTAATTAGACCAATCCCACTCCTCTAGGGCAGCAGGGGCCACCAGGTCCCTCTCCAAATGGGCCCTTAATTACTTCACTGAAATTAAGTACCTGCTAAGCCGGTCCACATTAAGGCTTTCTCCTTCTTCAAGATATTGATTTCATGGACAGTGAATAAAAAAAGAAACCGCTGAACTCATGAAAGGAATTTCTTCCTGTCATTTAAAGGTACAAATAAACTGTTACACGCATTCTTTGCGCTGATGTTAGGAACAGCCGTGACACTTGATATGACAGACTGCGAGATGGAGCAGAAAATACTAGCTGATCACCCATAACTGTCAGAGAATCACTCACTAGCGCCCTGCCACATGTTTCACATGTACCATTTTTCAGTGTACAAGATTTTTATCCTGGACCTTTTGAGTTTGATGTTTGAGGATTATTATCTCTTCAGTGCAGTTATAATAAAACATTGCTTATCATTGATCTACCCTTTCCTTTATGTTCTTTTAATTTTCTACTTGTTATTTAAGGGCATCGAGAACACAAGAGTGCAAACAATAGGTGTCCTAAAAATAAATAAGAACAATAAACAATAAATTTCAACCCTGCGGCACCCAGTACCAACCACTCAAAGGATATGAACTAAAATAGAGAAGTGTTATTAAAGTATTTAAAGATTAAAAGACAGAGTCGGTGCCCTGAGGCGTTCAGCGAGCACTGGGGTCCCCTCTAGACAAGGAGGGCACTGAAGAACAGAGAGGGACAGCGGTGAACACATATGGTGTGTGTGTGTGTGCTTTTGTGTATCAGGGGCGGTTGTGCTGCCCTTCTGTCACTTGACAATAAAGCCAGTGTACATTATCATATCTATCGGTTGGTGTTAAAGAGATTGCTGCTCCGTCAGAAACGAGCCGCGGCGAGAAGGCGCAACCATCGCAAATCCAATCAGCTCTCAGGGAAATGAAATGGGATGCAGTTTACAGTTTGTTACTGAAAAAGACACAACCTGCTTCAGACACAGGGGTAAAGGCAAGGTGATCTAACATCTCCTGGCCTGTGAAGTCTGAAATATATTGCGATTTGAACAGCTGACCTGCGTCTGTATGAGCCACGCGGGGAAATCTCATTCTCTGTCTGTCTGCATAATCTGAAGCTGGATCGCTGGTGGACAAGACTAAACGTAGAAAACCAAGGCTTTCATTATTCTGATATTATTTTTAGGTGGTTGACATAGGCAGTGTTTAGAGTTGAAAAGGGAAGGTGGACGGAGCCATTAGGTGTAAAGACGTGCTAGATTAGGAAGCAAAATTACTCTAATGTTGAACTAATGAAATGCAGATTTTCAGCTTCAGGGTGCATGAGGGGGAGGTCTGTTTTCATCTACTGTACCATCTCATCTATCACTAGGGATGAATCCAGGCAACATCTGGATGTGACCAGTGTAAGCTCTGATTTGACAATCCCACCCACATTTAGAGGAAAAGCCCATGTCATAGTTGTTGTCGCCTCCTTTTCACTGACATTAATCTTTAGAAATGATCTGGGAAGTCAACATTCACAGTTAATTAGCACCAGCAATCTGCAAGAAATCTTGTACTCTGCACACCCTCATAATAGTAAAATTTCTATCCAATTATCTAATCATTTCAATCTAATCATCTAATCATGGGAAGCTCTTTATGGTATTATGGGTAGCAACTGGCGGTGTTTGAGCCACACAACTCTGTGCGGAGGATTTCAGACCAAAACTTTGGAGTGTTCTTACTTTGAAGAGTCACAGGAGAGATTTTAACGGCAGCTCGAGGTCATGCAAACTGTTTTTTTTTTTTTTTAATTCATTCAAATGAGAAACAAGGCTCAAAAATATGAGCCGGCACTGTCAGCACACACTTTGTATCCAGAACAGAGAAGGAAAGGATTAGCGTCCAGCCGTCCAGAAGAAGACAATTACTAAAATTAAATGCCATCACGATAGTTATTTGCAATTAACTGTGGTCTGACAAAGCCAGTGGTTACAAAGTGCTTTTTCCATTATAATAAGGAGAGTAAACAAAGACACAGAAAAGACAGACGCACAGGCTTCTTGGTGGCAGGTCTACTTGATAATCCTGCGTGTGTCTTTGGCCAGCTATCTAACCAGACATTCAAGCAGCCGGTCAGTCAGTCAGCCAGGAGAGAGAGAGAGAAATAGAAACAGGAATTAAGATGGAGATGGAGACAGATGGAGATAAGGAGGCAGAGAGAGCATGAGTGAAAGAAGCAGAGAGTCTAAAAAGTAAAGTTACAGACATCCGACCACGCTTTCTGCTTCTCCTCTTATCACAACAGGCTTTTCTTAATGGGGCAATCAAAGAGAGGAGGCGGGGAAACACAAGCCTTCCAGTTGTCTTTATTACCTTGACTCAAACTCCAGCTAGTCTCCTGGTGGCAACAATGCATTCAGTCAGCAGGAGGAAACAACAACATCACTGTGCCATGTAAATCAACAACACTCCCTTTGGACCCAGTGGCTAATAAATACACTGCAAGAAGACTGACGGCTTATGAAATGAAGTCATGTCTGCGACGCGGGTCTAACGTGCGTTCGATCCATGTTGGACACACTCATGTGGGACAGCTGTCGCAGGCTGCAGAGACACAAGTCTGCAGTGCAGAACTGCACAGAAATTCATTAAAGTAATTACCAACTAAAAGTTTCAGTTTCATTTTTCTCCTTCTGTCCATCAAACCATCCGTCTCTCTCGCGCTCCAGCCCACACATGAACTTTCTATTTCTCTCTCTAAATTTTTTATCTCTTTTTTTCTTTCTCTCTCTAACTCTTTTGAGGGAGTCGGTTGAATACTGCTTCAACCTCTACATCATTAAATTAAAACTAACAAAAATATTTCATCATCCAAGCCAGGGCGTATCTGACATGCATTCAGCTCTGGTAGGGAGGCGGATGGGCGTTGACCCGTTCAGATAGACCACAAACACAAGTTTGACCCACGTTATGGTGTCATCTGAACTGGATATACATTTCCTGTCACATCACAAACAATGAAATTCACTCAAAAATATTGCGAAATACGTGATGCTGGAGACTGACTGTGGACCATGCTGCTTCTCTTCGGTGGAGGAGGGTTGTATATATTTGAATTGTCCCAGCTAATATGCAAGCTTCCTCCATTTTGGACTCTCCAGGTAGCCGTTGCCCGAAACATCAGGGTGTCAAGAGGGTTTGCAACTGGTTCACAATGAGAGGTTCATACATCAAAGTTCACCAAAGTTGAGCTGAAAGATCTGAGATCTACTCCTGCAAGCAAATCCACTGAAGCAAATGAATTAAAATGAATTGATTTTGATTTTTAAAATGAGCTGTTATAAATGGAAGTATGACCTAATTCTTCCAAACTGAACAACTATAAATTGTTTTGCAATCGCTTATTTCATATTTCAGAATTTCAAAGAAATTCACTAGTAAGTGGTCTACGACTTGCATCAACATATTTCTCCCTGACTATGATTGTATTTGGATATGCTACAATAGGAAAACCTCCCGTTACTCCCACTTGGAACCATCATTCTGAAATGGTTACCCCACCTTCTAGCTTTGTAGCCACACCAGATAAATAGCCTATATTAGCTATTTTTTATCCTTTTATATATTTGTAGCGGTTCGTTAACAGATGAAACCAGATACAAACAAACTGTGTTAGCTCCTTTTAAATTAGCTGAATCAATTGTATTCGTCTTAATATTATGTTTTATTTAGATGTAGCGGCCAGCTTTGGTGGCTTTGCGGCCATTTTGCCAACAGTTTGTTGATTTTTCCGGGGTGCTTTTCATCAAGTGGGAGTAAAGAAGCTGCCAGAAATTCCTGATATCTTGTTTTTGCGGACTCATCTGCTCATATTTACAGTCTAAACGCTATGACGTGAACACGACAATACAGAAGAAAGTTGAAGAAGACTGTCTGATACCTGTGTTTATAAAGAGAAGGCCAGACATTTGGGAGCAAAAGACGTCTGCTCTCATTCTGTTTTCTCTGCCCCTCACAAACAAGAATTTCAGCTAGGGGCTATTCACACACAGGATCCCTCTACATACTGTTGTTGTGCTGGGATTTTCATGTGCGTGTGTATGTTTTGTGTGTTTGAGGTGTGTGTGTGTGTGTGTGTGTGTGTGTGAGTGGGGGGTGTATTCAGGATTCGGCGGCCATCCAGTGAAAACTGGTTAAAGCAATCGATTTTGGGATAAGGAGGAGACAACTAGCTGCAGCCAATAGAGAGGGAGCTAATGACACAATCAACACCTGCAGCCCTCGCAGAGCCTTTTCTTTATCCTTCCACCCATAACAACAGATGTGGATGAGTGACCCCCCACCTCCAGCCTCCCTCTTCCTCCCCCAACATCACCCTCTTACAGCTCTAGTCTTATTCTGAAGCTTCCACCCCCCAACAACGCCGTCCTACAGGAAACAGCCACAGAGGCAGAGACAGGAGGGAAGAAAACCCCAGTGAGGTGCTGAGGAGGGGACAACGGGGGTGGGGCCAGGGTGGCGGTGGGGTCGGGGTCTTAGATTTGGCTGTTTAACACAAAAGAGGCTGGAATGCAAAGAGTTAATCCGTTCGGGGGTCTCTCTTCCGCAAACAAAGGACAGGCCTCCAGACAAAGGTTGAGGGAGGGGGAGCGAAGGGTGAGGGATGAGGGAGGTTGGTGGCTTTCCTACCATCTGGAGCTTTTGTTTTGGGGGAGGCTGAAGGTTGGGAGGGGTGGACAAGGGACTCCCCCCCCCCCACCATCACCACCACCACTACCACCTTCCCCTCCTTTCCACCAAACGACCCCCGGACCCCACCCCCAGTGAGTCTCCATGTCCACGTGCTGCGTGGCCCAGACAGACGCCCCTCAGCTAGGTCATACAACACTGGAGCCCTGCCCTGCCCAGCCTGGCTAATCAGCAGCAGCCTACTCTCCAACTGCTCTCTAGCACACACACACACACACACACACACACACACTAGGGCTGTCAATGAATATCTGAAATTCGATTATATAATCGAATTGTTAAAAAAAAACAGACACTCAATTGTAAAAATTAATATTCAACCGTGAAAAAAGCAGCACTACCACGGCCGTCTGCCTCTCGAATTCTCGTGTGGGCCTGGGCCGCCGCACTGAATGCACTCCATGATGGACAGGAGTCACACAACGTCACTTTCATTGATTGAAAATGAAATGTAGGTCAAGCTGAAACGAGCGAATTATTCAACAACAACCATGTGGTAATGATGGCAGAGAATTCACAACCCAGCTCAGCCACAGAGAGAGTGATTTGCACTCCGAGCAATCTAAAAAAGCCCCGTTTGATAATGCTTTAGATTTTGGTAACCAGTATGAATACTACCTAACCTGTAAAAAAATTAGGCTATCGAATAACATATCAATTACAAATTATTCATTTGATCCCAAGACACCAACCACGGCACAGACAGAGAGAGAGAGGTCTACGTTCATACGGCCAATTTTGACAGCCCATAACACACACACACACACACTCACACACTAGGTCATCTCCCACACTCCGAAATATATCAATACAGTCAGAACACACAATACAAGTGCTCTGTTTCCCGCTTTCACACACACAGACACACACACACACTGGGCAAGTCCTCCTGAGCCCTCTTGAGCTCTCTTATAGGTTAGGGCAGAGGCGAGAGCAAACTTATGCTGCGCTGTATGTTTGTGTATGTCATTCTGTCAGTATTACTGGTAGCTGTCCAATCGAGAGCTGTCAGGTTGAGAGAAGCCAGGCTCTTTAAGGACCATTATGAGCTGTGTCAACAGGCTGCACAATTACAACACACTGGGGCCAGAGAGGATGAATGAATGAAGCTGCATGTCCGGGTTTATTACACAGGGCCAGCCGGGGGGCTTTGGGGATGAGCAGGATAGCATGAATGACAAACAAAGCAGGCCTGTCAAACCTCTTATTCCGGCTCTCTTTGCCCTCGTGCTCCCGTGCTGAGGATTCAGCCTCTCAACCTCCCTGACTGCTTGCCCGCCTGCCTCTTTGTCTGCACTCATTCCAGCTGCCCAGTTTCCTCCTTACAGCCCGCCTGCTCCCCTCTAGTTGGATTTTCTAGTTCTTGGCGTGGCAACAGGAAAGGGGAACCCTGCTTTTGGGTGTTCCCACTCCCTCTAATTCAGACAAACAGTTTACGTGTAAGGCTGTCAGCCCACTGACCCCCGCTCTTCCAGCCAGATAGAAAACACTGTCTTCTATTTATCAAGGATTAACAGATCTGACAGATTTGTTTAAAGAAGCTGAAAGAACAGAAGAACAACCCACGTCAGAGCCTTGTTCTGTCAGATGGAGAATCATGTTAAACAATATCTCAAAAGTTCCCTGCTTTGAAATCTTTAAAATAGAGGACTTGTAAATGACTTGACTTGACTTTTATTGGTCAGTTTGACTCTGGTTCAGATGTGCGGTTTAAAAAGAAAATGGCCCGGATTAAATAACAGAGTGAGGGAAGTTAGCTCACTTGTCAATCAGAGGGACGCCCAGAGTACAGCACTTAAACATGTGTGAGATGATGCACTTAGCATTCCCTGCAATTACTGTCCCTCTCCACCTCTGCACATTCTTTCAGACCGTCAAGAGTACGTCTACAGTATGAATGTGAGCTGTTGAAGAACGTGTGTGTGTGTGTGTGTGTGTGTGTGTGTGTGTGGTCAAGAAAGAGAGAGAGGATCAACGTATACATACCACCACCATGAGTGTAAAAATCCTGGAGGTTCCCCAAGTGTGATGTTCTTCTCCCATCGGATCTGAGAGGAAGAAAAAGAGAGTGATAGAGAAAGAAGATCGAGGGGAGAAGACAGAAGAGGGGAAAGAAAAATTAAGACACTGCAACATGTTTTATGCATAATATAATAATTTTGCTCAACTGTCCTCCCAACTTTGGACAGACAGAGCGATCGTCGGACAGAAAAATAGGCTGACGGGCAGCGCAGTGCAGTGTAGTGCGGAGTTTGTGGATAAGACACTGTGACTGTCTTGAAGCAGCAGCCCTCTCCACTGCCCTCACAAACCAGCAGAGCTCCTGCCTGTATCTGGACACTGAGATAAGATTCAGTGAGAGATAGCAGCCCCGCTGCCTGCTTCACACACTCCTACTGACATGACTCCGAGCACACAAACGCACAGATTCAGTGCATTCGTACAGTCTGAGAGATGATTCACCGGAGTGTGTGAGGACAGCATGACAGCGGCAAGATTTCTCTATTTTTCTTTATATATATATATATATAGAAAAACAGACACAAGCTTCAGATTTCTATTAAAGTGTCTATTCTATAGATTTCCCCAGTGCAGTTTATAGTTATGTGATGTGCCATATGTGGGTGTGGGCCTGTTGATTTAATGCTGCTAAAGAGCTGAGTGCTGCACTGTGTAGGAGAGCAGAGAGTGGCAAAGTCCTCTCGGGGACAGAAGTGTATTGTGTGTATACTATAAATGTGAGTGTGTGTGTGTGTGTGTGTATGTGTGTGTGCGCTCCCCGCAGAAGGAGGAACAGAGGCTAATTGAGGCAGGAGAGTCCAGGTGATAGCGCTCTCATTAGATGGCACTGAGCAGGTGTGTGTGTGTGTGCCTTTAGTTTACCTGCGAGGATAGAACTCCCTTATCTATTGAAACATTTGTGTGTGTGTTAAAAAAAGACTGATACAGAGGCCAAGAGAGCTCTAGACAATAGCTTTGAGACACAGATACATTGCATTTAGAAAGAAAAAAAAAAACACTGCTAATAAAATACACACATATGGGGCATAAATAAACACACTAGCTAACACAGACACGCAACAAATGGTACAAAACACACCACAAGTATCTGGGGGACACTTGACGTGATTTGCTGAAATGGGAAACCTGTCAACAGCGTTGTTAAATGACAATAACAACAATGTTAATTTTAGTTTTAAACCCTTGAATCAGACATTATGGAAGATATTAGCCATATAGCTAGCATTAGCCTACTAATTACTGCAGTGCTCATTAGTTTTTAGTGTCCCCCAGAAACCTCTGTTGCGCTTTGACAAAAAAGCAAACAATCTTAATTTGAGATACTTTTGAGTGTTCAACTGCATCTCCACTTTATACTACTGTTTTCAAGTCAAAAATGAACTTCGGCACTCGATTCTATTGTTTTATAACTGTGCTGATCTGTTTTGTTGAATGTGCAGCATGTCTTTATTTACTTGTGCTTTTCTGTATTTGCAGTGTCTTTATTTATGCAACCGTGTGTTGTCAATGGTGAATGTCTTTCTCAGTTTTATTCTATTTTATTTGCAGCATTTTGTTTCTTAATGGGACGCGTGCATCGTTCAATGTTTTTATCATTTGCTTGTGTTTTCGCTGGCGAGGAGGAAGAAGCAGGAGAATGAGAGAGAAACAAGAAGGTAATAAACAGCGAGGAGGTTTAGGAGGAGAACAAAATGAGGAACAGAAGTTTAAAAAGTGGGAGGATCAAAGAAACACTGGGATGAAATAAAAGCAGAGGGTGATCAGGTCTTGTGTGCTTCAAGAAGAGCTGGAGAACGATGAGTGAGCAGTAACATGGTAATTGAACATTGAGTGATGTAGATGAGTAGGCTTTAACAAATCTTGACTGTTTGCAGCCGTTTTTCTTATACTCGTGAGAAAACACTCACTTTAAAACCTACGGCTACAACCGCATGCAGGGGAAAAGGTGAAAGTTCAAGCTGCTGCGTTAGCTCTGAAGTACCCATTACTGTCAGTCTAATGCAAATACGCTCATTCTGACCATATAAGACAACTAAATAAAAACCATGCCATGGTTGTAATAAACAAATTCATTAAGCGATATACTCTTGCAGGCGCAACATTTGAGACAACTGGCGTCAAATTGACTTAGCAGTCTTAGCATGCATGCCTTGTGGACATGGACTGTTTATGTGTGTGTCTGCGTGAATGTTGCTTTAATCTCTTTCTGTCTGTTTTAATTCCTGTTTGATTGTGTGCTGGTTTGGGGGGGGGGGGGGGTTGCGTGTACGCCTCCGGTTGCCTGCGACCCAGAACTTCACCCCTTTCCAGCAGCTCACCAATAACACTCAATCTCTGGGAGATGATTCACCCACAAGGGCTCTGAAATCTGCGAGACTCTCTGCAGCCCGACCACTTAATCTCTCTGTGCGGCTTCCCTATCTCTGCTTCATATTTTAGCCGTCCGCTTCAGGTTGTTGGCAGCTGGGCCGGCCTCCAGTCCTGCTCAACCCGCTGCCTGCCTGCCTGCCTGCACTATAAGCAAAGGCAACTGATTTCTGTCTGATTGCGTCTGATTGATACATCCACATACCAACAAGGGGATTTTTTTCTTTTTTTGGAGTTTTATCCATGAAAGAATCGAAACATTTCAACGCCACAGGAGGAGATATCACTTTTTTAACGAATAAAATGAGGGCATTATCATCTAACATTGATAGTGATAGTTCTTTTACAGCTTGTTTTGCTGTGCAGACCAAGTCAGAAGTGAAATAAATGGTTGTGTTTGAGAGCACTGACAAACCTCACAGAGGCAAGACTACTCTAAAGGTGCAGCCTATTAAAGGAATGGTTTGACATTCACTGAAGAGTTAGATGATGAAAATCTAGCATCCAATCTACTGCTAGCATCCAGTTAGCTTAGCTTAGCACTAACATGGGGAAATCTCTGGAGCCTGTGCTGGTTTCCTGGCAACCTCATGTTGATGACAGGATGCCAGGAAGTCATTGAACCCAGCAAACAAATAATCAAACCCTACAACCCCCAATAAAACCACAACTTGTAGTTTTTACATTTTGGATTTTGTACTGATTAAACTAACAAGATATAACATGTTAATTAGTGAGCTTTAGAAATGCTGGAAGGCGGGTTTGTTACCGTTGGACAGAGCTAGTTTTTAGTCTTATTTTAGTCTTTTGGTTTTTAGTCTTTAAGCTAAGCTAAGCTAACCAGTTGCAAACTATAGCTTCATATTTAGAAGAAAGACAAAAAGTATGTTTCTCAAAATGTCAAATTATCAATTTAATCCAAAGTATAAGACTGCTTTTCACAAAACCAAGAGAAAAGCTCATTTAAAACTGTTGAAGAGTTGAATTGCTCATCTAAACTGAGCTCATGCGGGTGCAACAGTATCTCTTTGTGACTCTAACCTGAGCTCACCTGCTGAAATGACAGATAAATGATGTCAGCATTAAAGTTGAATGATGTAGACCTGCCTTTGCTTGCCATTAGAGCTCTCTCTGTGTTGGGGAGTGTATTAAGTGGAGCTGAATAAGATCAGTGGGCAGGAGAGGTGTTGTACAAGCACAAGGCCTGGACACGGGACCAGGAAGGATGTCCATTAAGGAAGAGGATGCAACACATTAGAGACCTTACCTCTTGGACAGCTCAGGAGCCTAATATGAGACTAATAAGTCTAGCAGACCTGGGACAAATGGTTATGCTTGGAATGGTTTCAAATACTCAACGTACACTCGATTTAACTTAACAGGGACTGGTTCAGCCTCTTAAATGTCACGCTTCTATGCTTACAATATGTCAAACTGCTCTAATTATATCATGTTTATGATTACAAATTGAATAATGAAGAGCAGGTAATGTCAAGTAGCCCAAACAATGCCATGTCCACATTTTCACAAATTAATAAAGAGTCCAAAGAACATTGTTGTTGTTCAACAACTCTAAAGAACACATCTTGGTTTTCACTGTCCAGACCCTGACTTGTACTAAGATTACTCAACAGCTGCTTGAACCCTGAACAAGTTATAATGTTAATTCCATTCCTGGTTGCACAATAGAGGGGGAATCACACTCATGCTTTAGGTACAGGAAGTCAAAGTGAAAAAACTTCTTACCTCTGACAGGAAGGTCTGTGCTGATTTCTGTGCGCCGACATGCAGCAAATACTCATACACATATAAAGCTAACCTGGAACACAAAGACAGAGGGAAAAAAAGAGAGACGTTAGTGTTGAGGATCACATTCTTTACACTACTCAAACACCCTCATTTCACTTTAAAAAACATATAAAATATTATTTCATAATTAAAAACAAGCTCATCCTCTCTTCATCTGTATATGTGATTCAAAGTATCCCTTCAGATAGGAAAGTACAACAAATGTGCACAATTGGCAGAAAATCATCACTGTGTTATCTGAGATGGAGCTTAGATAAACAAGATTTTACAGTATGAAGATCATATACACCATGGAGGGGTTGTAAATGTGTGATGTAAAGCGCCACAGCTTTGAGCTAAAGAGACTCTGTGGCACTCTGCCATATTCCTGTGGTTTTAGGAAGTATGCTGTTGAGGCATAGAGGCTGAAAACAAAACAGTGTAGACACTGAGGGCAACATGGACAGAGAAGACCAAAAATATCCTCAGACGTGGTTGAAGTTTGACTCTCGGATATCACCACACTGCTTTCTGGGTGTCAGACACATGTTGATGCAGCCTGATGCACCAGATGTAAGACTGGAAAAATGGCCAAACAACAATCTGTAAATAATTTCTGATGATGAATGACTCTTAAACAAACTCACAGAAACACAGCCCTCATATACTATTGGCTTATCAAGTTGTTACAGATGATGTGTTAGCAAACAATTCCATGCATATCCAGCAGAGACCGAGCAACATGAGCACCCCAATGGAGTAGACTCCTACTTCCTTACAAATGTTCAGTCCAAAAATCACTCACACTTTAGCTCTAGTTTAGTCCATTAAACCCAGAGAAAAATACACACACTTTCTCACAGCTTGTGTAAGATTGTTTGCTATAATTCAAATACAGGGGAAAAAAAAGAGCTGAAGAGTTGGTTGTTGATTCTCAGTGGGTTTGGCTCTACTAACATGCCTTTCACATTACAAGGATTCATTTGATTTAGTGTTAATAGCAAAATATGTTTATCATGCTTTAAATCTTTTGGCACTAAAGAATATGACATTTGTGTTGATATCTATGCTGAAATGGCTAACAACACAGAGCCTTTATTATACACACAAAGTAATGGTAGAAACTGTGGCTGAAAGGAAAAATATGGCAGCTGTGCTCTAGTCCAGCAGGTTGAGCAATTTAGTCATGAGGGAACAAATAATACTTATCTAAAACTAATAATAATAAACTTATTTACCTATTATACAATTTAAATAATTTTGATGAATCTTGTTCATTTTGTTTCAAATTTGGACCAACTAGTGCAGTGACCAAGAATAAAACTCATATTTTCACAAATCAGAAAAACACATTCAGTTTGTGTTGATCCGACAGCAGGGAAAAGTCTGGTTGCCTGGCAACCTCACGGCAACAACAAGATGCCAAAAAGTCAATGCTCCCAACCACAAAATAGTGCAACACATAACTCCCCATAAAAGCAAATTGTGTCATTTTTACACTTCAGTTTTTGCACGAGATATAACATGTTGAGTAGATAAACTATACTAAGCTAAGCTAACTGACTGCAGGGGTAACTTCATATCTGCTATACAAACAGAAGAGTGGTATCAATCTTCTCAGCGAACTCTTGACAAGAAAGCTTTTATATCCCAAATCTTGAACTATTCCTCAGACTGAATGACAGGCTGTTTTTAACTGAGGGAGCAAAAAGGCAGAAATTTTACAAAAGATTGTGGCTTGTTCTGAATCCGATCTATTAAAATCAAACCATCTCCATATCACCCATCATTCATAAGACAAGAAGGGATCAAGACTACTGCAGCTGGCCCAGGCATCAGAAAACATCTCAGACACTCAATATATAGCCCTGCAGACAGACACACATGGATCCCTCACTCTAACCATGTCACGACAAAATCGACCTTTGCCCCATCGCAAGAACAAAGGAGCGACTCAATATTTTTATCACAATGCAGAAAGCCTAGACAGACACCACAGAATCTGTATGCAATCGTCTCCAGGTCTGAAATGGAGTAGAGGGGAGCTGCTGCACTTTTGCGTATGGTAGCCAACTGTTTTTATGCTGATCACATGCGTCAAGGCCGGAGCAGACACAGAGTTATGATGTTTGGGTTGATGCTGCTGGATGATACTGATTGAATCAATAATGAGCTGGGCTACGGTTGAACAACCTGATTCTTTATCTCCTAAAAGATATCATAGAATTTCACCGCAACGTCTTGACAACCATCTGCTACAAGAAAATTATCTGCTACAGCTGGTCCAAACCAGTTACAACTAGTACTAGACACTAGATGTTATTGCCTCCCATATTTCTCATTCTTACATCAGATATGACTGTATCAACACCCATTTCAGATACATAGTGTAAACACGCTGTTTAAAAAGACGAAGTAAACAGGAAGTGGCGACACGTGGCGACACCCAGCCGACTTCACTCAGTCACTCAGTCAGCGTTTTTGGGGTGGTCCCTGCAGTCCAGCCAAAAAAAAAAATTTAGTTTTCATTAGAGTTTTTCATCTAGTGCGTGTGCATCTTGTTTTTGTTTGTGTGGATGTGGTTACAGCAGGGAGGTCAGTATTTGGCTCTCTAAAGAAGCAGATTGTGAGAGGCATGAGTCACACGTAAGAGCAAACTGATTATTATAAATGTTTAATATTGATATTGAATGGAGCGATTGTCTTGGTACCGTCAAGTGAAACTGATGAGTGTTGTGTTAAGGAATGTGGAAGTTCGCCACGTTTAATTAGGTGTTGTCTGGAAATGTATGCGAAAAGTTATTTGTTCACCTCAGAGGTTTTTATTTGTATCTAGTATAGGTATTACGCTACCTGAATTGTGTACTGTAATGCAGACAAAACCATTTAACTTTCTGCTTGATCGGCCTGTGTAATTCAGTGGACGTTTAAATTCCACAGGTTCTGGGGTAAAGAAAAAGAGGGCTTCTTTGCAGTGTGAAATACCCAGCAGCAGGAATCATCTCCTATACACCTCGTCCGCACTGTACAGGATCGAACAGAGATTCCCATGAGCACTGCGCCAATGAAATTTTCATGGCAGAGCCTGGTGTGATCTGAGGTTCCCTTTCGGTCGGTACACTCGGTACAACACATCAGTATGGGGACTGCGTCCTCAAGAGACCAACCTGAAGAACCTTTCTCAAAATGCCTGTCAAGGCCATTGAACTGCCTGCTTGGAGGTGAGCTAGTTCCCTACCCAGGAGGTTGCTACCAAGGCTCTCTACACAGCACTTGTTTAGCTCGTTAACTAGCTGCTTTGCCACGTTTAGCCCAGCTAACATGCACCTGTTAAGCCTTGCTAACAGAACCACTTTCCACACCTGTTTAGCAAGCTAACGATTTGTTTAGCAAGCTAACTCACAAAGTGGAATGGCATTTGACAAAAAGAAAAGCTCTTCCAGTGGGTTTAGCAAAGCTGTGAAGGTGAAAAATCACCTGAAAAATCAAACTCCAGTGCTTGCAGGTTTTCTCTCTCCGAGATGGATACCCACGAAGCCTTCCTGGTGTTGCATGCTAAAGCAGCACTTACTGGGGCTGGAGATCTTCTGACCAAGACTGATGGCACCACCCCGGCTTGTGCAGATTGACTTGTGCCGCCGCACAGCTGAGCATCTTGAAGTCCTGTGGTCGGCTCCACCTCCTCACTCACAGCTAACTTGGCTCGCAGGAAATTATTTTCTCCTGCAGCAATGAGACACAATTTGTCTGTTTTCCCCAACTTTGGGGCATTGCAGTACCACAAATGCCCGGCAGACATGAGGCTATAAGCAGGGTCTTCATGAATGAAGCTCAAGGGTGGATTTTACAGCTGTTAACTTTGTGTGGTGCCGAAAAAGGATGGAGGTCTCCATCCTATTTTGGACCTGAGGGTACTAAACAAAAATCTGAGAAAGTTCAAGTTAAAAATGCTGACATTACATCAGGTAATGCAGTCGATTCAACTGGGGGACTGGTTCACTATGGTGGACCTAAAAGATACCTATTTTCACACGCCGATATTACCAAGACACAGACAGTTTCTGTGCTTTGCCTACAACAGCACAGCACACAAATACCGAGTTCTGCTATTCGGCTTATCCCTCGCTCCTTGCAATTTCACCAAATGCCTCGAAGCAGTGCTGGCACCGATCAGAGGCCAGGGATTCGAACCCTCAACGACCTGGACAATATTCTGATTCTGTCGGACTTGGCGAATCAGGCTGATACCCACACGTCCCAGCTGGTGACTCACCTACAGTCTCTGGGATTTGTCATAAACCAGAAAAAGAGAAAAATTTGTTCTCAGTCTAGATTTGGATTCTATAGACAACCGGTTATCATCCCTGTGAGTGACTGCTTTCAACCGATGTCTGTCTCTGTTCCAGGGACATCGCATTGTGTGTCTCCATCAGTGCCAGCACCTGCTGGGACTGATGTCCTCTATGATTCCAGTGGTGCATCTGGGCTCGCCGATGATGAGAAAATTCCAATGCTGGGTTCAGGCCAGACAGGTGTTCTCCTCTCATCGGAGAGAGAAGAGGATGTGGTTACACAACATGCCTAAGGGCTCTGCTCCCATGGAGAGATCCAGCGTATTGAGCGAGGGAGACCCTCTGGGCCAGGTTCTCTCACACATTCTGGTCACCACCGATGCATCCAAATGGGGCTGAGGAGGCCTCTGCAGGAATGCACATGTGAATGAGACCTGGACAGATGATGAGAGGTCATGGCATATCAATCTGTCGGAGCTCTACGATGTGTATCTCTCACTAAGACAATTTTACAGTATGGGTCTGCTGTCAGGACAGCATTTCTATTACACAGTGGCAATATGTGCGTAATTGCGCACATAAACAAACAGGGAGGGACGTGCTCTCTTCCTCTCCTCTCTCTGTCTCACAACCTACTGTCATGCAGCAGCATTCACCTCCTGTCTCTCAGAGCGACGCACATCCCGGGAATACTGAACGGCAGGGCAGACCTTCTCTCCAGGGGTTTTTCACTGGCAAGAGAGTGGAGACGGCACCTCAATGTAGTGGAACAGAATGGGGTCAGTTTGGCAGAGCCACCACCGTTCTGTTCGCCTCGAGAGAAGACATGCATTGTCTTGCGTTCTTCTCGCTGCAGGAAGGGAGCGCACCACTCGGATTAGATGTGCTGGCTCCTCAGTGACCTCAGACACTCCTATACGCATTTCCTCCGGTGGCGCTGATCCAGACCAGACTGGAGTGTGTGCGCATAGGGAGATTAACTATGATTCTGATCACCCAGTATTGGCCCAACAAACTAGGGTTTGCAGAGATCATTTCTGTGTTGTCTTCCTGTGCACAGAGACCTACTGTCGCAGGCCTAGGACCAGATTTGGCACCCATGCCCTGAAATCTGGGATCTGTTGGCCTGGCCCCTGAAAGGTGAAACTGACAGCGATGGTGTTACCTGCTAATGTTATTGACACAACAGTGCCAGAGCAGTGTCCACGCAGGGGTTATATATGCTCAAGTGGCGGTGTTGGTGTCACAAAAGGAATATTATTCAGTTCCAAAGCTCTGTGGTGGACATTTTGACATTTCTCCAAAAATTATTGGAAAGAGGCCTTTCCTTTTGCACTATTGAAATCTATCTCTCAGCTATCTCTGCCTGCCATGTGGGATTTGACGGAAAATCCCCTGGCTCCCACCCTCTGGTGATGCATTTCATGAAGGGTGTACAGCATAAAAGGCCAATGCGCAAAATCATGATTCCCCAGTGGGACCTTGCTCAGGCTCTAGATACCATGTGTAACACCTTTTGAGCTATTACAGTCTGTGGGCATTGATATGCTTTTGTATAAGACAGCGTTCTTATTGGCCCTGTGCTCAGCGAAACATGTGGGAGACATCCGTGCGCTCTGTGTTCATCCTCCATGTTTACAGTATCGTTGGACAGCTCTATGGTGATACTGCGTTCTAATCCCATATACATCCCTCATGTCATACAGTGCATGAACTGACATCCGTTTCACCGCCCCCATCTGCATTAACCAAGCAAGGGAGTCTGCATAATCTATGTCCAGTGTGTGCGTTGCACGTGTATGTTGAGCGAATGTGGGACATATGCACAATTGACCAGCTTTTTGTCTGTCTTGCTAACCCAGTTATAGAGAAGACACTTTCCAAGCAACACCTTTCTCATTGGATAGTAGAGGCCATCTTGCGTGCTTATACCTGCAAGGGTGCACAGATGCCTGGTAGTGTGCACATGCACGCCACCAGGGGTATGGCCCCATCTTGGGCTCTTTTTAAAGAGATTTCAGTGGAGGATGTGTGCACCGGTGCGAGATGGGCTTCTCCAAATACATTCATGACGTTTTACTGCCTGGATGTGACAGCCAAGGATGTCATTCAGTCTGTGCTCTCAGCAGGAAGGTGATGTAGCTGTGTGCTAGTGTGTTGCCATATCCCCATACTGACGTATTGCACCCTGTGTGCCGACCAAACACGAATTGGAGGTATTGCATATAACCAATGTTCCCTAGAGGAAGGAATCAAGGTACAACACAAGTTAGCCCCTCACCACCTATTGGCTCGGTGAAGTGCAGTTTCGATTGAGGAGCAGAGACTGTGCAGGGTCTTTTGTAGCCCCAGGGGAAGGCGGGACTCCACCTGCCTGCGACACTCTCATTGGCTTTGACAGGCGTTTTAAGAATGGTTCTTCAGGTTAGTCTTGCGAGGACGCAATCCCCATACTGATGTGTTGTACCTCGTTTCCCTCCCTCAGGGAACATTGGTTACATGCATAACCTCCGGGTCTCTATGCCCTAGAGATGGGCACCTGCCCCGACTTTAATACATTATTTAAAAACACTCATTCAATCCAGGCTTCAGGGGACACCTTTTGTTACTCTGTCAGAAGCAGTATATGTAACTTGGCTTAGGAGAAGACTTTTTGTGAGCTGATGGAGCAGAGCCCGAGGAAAGCCAGGTAGATAAAGGAGACATGGGGTTGGGGGTGGGGGGTACTGTACAGGGGCGCTGTGTCAGAGGAACACTGAAGGTCAGGGCCTCAACTTTTCCTCTGTGGATACTGTAAAACTGAATTCATTCCCTCTGAACTCGGCACTAGTTACACATGTCACTCAGGAATAAAAGATGAGATGCTTACAAGACAAACCGCAAGTAGTCCACTCCACATCTCGCGTTTCCTCTACTTCACATTTCACTCTCTCTCTCTCTCTCTCTCTCTCTCTCTCTCCCCTTCCTCAGCTAAAGATGTCCATAGATGAAATTCAACAACAACGTATGTGGATGCAAATTACATGATGAGAAGTAGGAGATCAGTCTGAGCGTGAGGAATAACGTTTGACCCGTGCTTTGACTCGATATCAAGGTTCATGATATAAAGCTGGTGTGTGAGTTAACATTAAAATGAGCCATAAAGCCAAGCGGTGCATCTGTTATCTGTTTCTCACGCTCCCTCTCTTAAGCTACAAGATCATTCGCACCATATAGCATCTTGGTGGGAGTGGAGTTGAAGAAACAAAAGAAAATCTACACCACCATTTCTGATTTTTTTTTCCTTTCTAACCTACCTCACCTCATGCAGACTAACTAGTACTTTGCTCCACGTCCACACATCAAGGAGATTTCTCCCACTGTCTCGTCCCCAGGAAACACACCTGACATTTAGCCCCAGGCTGCCCCATCCAGCATTCCCTTTCCTTCAATTGCCTCCAGAGACAAGGGCATCTCAGCTGAGTTTAGCCAGCTAAAGCACCGACAGTTAGCAAATTAACTTTCATGTCTTCATTTCAATAATTCAACAGCGAGAGCAGGGGCACGGTGAGGTAAGGTATGCATGGAGGAAGTGATGGAGCAGGATTAAGCAGGCCTGCTACCACATCTGTTTTCATATATAATCTACATCTTTCAGAAAAGAATACTGACGTAGGATGCATAATTTATATATTCAATGGCATACTGAATGCAATACAAAGGGTAACTGGATAAAAACACAAAATATTATTTACTAAATATTAAATATTTATAAACATCATATAAAAGCAGTATAGATCTGAGTGTGTGGTAGCAAATGTAGCGATCTATCACTTGAAGGTTAATGAGAGACTCAATGCTTGTTTGAGACACCTGTGATACTGTGAAGCTGTTTCACTAAAGCTTATTCCCACTGCACACACTGTTTATATTTGCTTGGCTTTGTTATGGCAGTTCCTTTGTCAAAACAAATCAGTGTCAATAAGTGTGTTAACACACATGGCTCTAGCCATGGGTTAATCCACATACTGTCACACACACACAGGCGCATACATGCATCTGCGCACAGACACACACAAAGAAATAAATATAGTCCTCTCACTCTTCTACCAGCAGCCCGGGGTTCACTCTTTTAAGGTTACCTATCGACACACTCACCTGCAAATGTCCTCCAACCTCAGAGTTTTACTGTCTGACAACTTGTTCGTTTTCACCAAAGTTTGATTGTCACTTACAAAAACTCAGGAGAAAGGGCAGAGAAGAAAGATTTATAATGATTTGCGAGAGAGATTATATTGACGTAGCTGACATAGTTTTGTTATCACCAAACCCTCCTCCCACAGCAGTCGGTGAGGACAACAGTCCTAACTAACTTACCAAGAAGAAAATTATTCAAAACTTTTGAAAGAGTCATTTGTTTTCTATGTCAATAGAGACTTTATGTTTAAGGAACACATAAAGTCTTATTGACCTGTCCTCTGTTCAGATACATGCTGCTTTTCTCTCTATGCTAATTAAAGACATACCCACGCTCTTAAGGTCTGTGTGCACTGTTGCCAAACTGATTAACAACTTCAGGCACGTAGCCTCAATATTTATACTGTCTCCTTTATTTCAAGTGAGAAAACTAACAAATTTGTGCAGATGCACCCAAAGCAGCTGACGAAAGGCAGCATTAATTGACTGTTGACATATCTGAATGAAAGCACAGTCAGCCAAAGGGTGCCGAGGGTAAATCAAGGGTTTCTTTACTTTTAGTGCAGTGTTTCTGCCTATGTTAGTGCGCAGCTCTTTATGCTTCCCTCAAAAGGCTAAAATGCAGATGGCAGAGCCATCTGTGTAGAATCAAAACCATGCATTCAAACCTGAAGATCCCCATTAAACTGCATGTAAATACGTGGGAGGAGCCAGAGGAGGAGTGGAGGATGTAAAGAAACCCATGTTCAAAACAAACTGATTAACTTTACACTTGAAGTTCTTTTCCCAAACACTCCAAATCACACAAAAAAAATGCCTGTAAACAAACGCAGAGTATTAAAAAACAAGCAGAATTCTTTTGGAAACTAAGGGCATACTTTTAAAAAAATGAGTTAGTTTGATCAACCTATTAAATATTTTTGTGCATGGCACCTTTAATTAAGATGTCTGATTCATCAGTGCACATTTCAAAGAGGTTCCAGTTACTAAATAATAAGGTCACATTAATATTGAAGCTGTTGTATTACCCCTGTTCAAATTAAATTAAATAAAACACCAAAAAAAAACATGTGGAGAGTAATTAATTTCTTTGGTCGCAAGGGCGCCAGTTCTTCCTCTACCTTTATTATTATTAGCGTGCTTTCTTTTTTACTGAATGTCTGATCACAATAATGTTTCTCAAGGGTGGCCAAAAAAAAAAACAAAAACAAAAAAAAAAAAAACACTTCACTCCTCCTCGTGCCTGCTACCTGTGATCTCAAGACAGTGAGTCCTGGCAGCTGAATTCCACTTGTATGGCGAGGCCTTGGCTGTGTGGAGGAATCCAAGTGTGAAATGTATGTGTGAGTGTTTGTTTTATGTTGTATTTCTGAACAAACGGGTTAGATTCAAGGCTTGGTTTCAAGGCTTTAAGGGACATAAAAAAAAACACACACACACACACACACAAACTGTTCACACACGGCTTTGTGCACAATGCCGCAAACACACTTGAGCTTGTATACTGGAACATTTTGTATGCCAAACCTGAGAACTACTGTATCCTATTCAAGTGGCTGATAACTGAAGTGTTCAGCAATGTAAACACAGGAGGAGCAAACCATGCAATAGAGAAGCATTTGCTTTGCTTATTAACCTTTTTAGAGCCTGCCGCTGCACACCTGTACACACCAGGTCACTCGCAGCATGGCACACACTGTAACAAACCTCACAGGCCTGTTAAGATAATTCACTTGTTGCTTGAAATTAAAAGAGACAGTGGTGTAAAAAATGATTATGATTATGTTTCTCTTGGCTGTTCCATATCTTCCCAAGTTTTGTTAATCCATACTTTTTATTCAACAGCTTCAGCTGCTGGCCGTCACTCAAAATGACACCATGTTGCCAAGAAAAACAAATAAGTGTGGTGTTAGAAAAATACGCGTCCCCCTCTCTGAAATATGTGTAAATACGTACAGGAAAAATTCAGGGAATTTTAATGAGACAAGAGTCATTGCAACCACATGAGAAATCTAAATACTCGCATCAATAAATATTCTCCTCTGCAACTTTCTTCCGTTGTAGCTCTAACGGCTTCAGAGTAACTCACGTCCTGCCGAAACCCTTGTGTTGTCTGACTGCTTTCAACTGTGCAAGGAAAACACCACTGTGGACAAAATTGCATTTATCTTTAGTCTCAACAATCAACAAGTTTCATGCTCTCCATCTAACTTCAGTTTAGTGTCAGAGTTTAAATTAAAAAGACTGGCACACATACAAAAGCTATTTTGTATAACAGAGGGAGAATAACCATTCATTTATTTGATTAGAGCTGATTTACAGAAGCAGCTCAAGTGTGTATTTATTATGTTTGGAGTTTATCTATTTCCATAAATGTACGTATGACTCGGAAATCAATCCTCTGAACTGCAGCTGTGATGTCACACTGAGTCTGCCTTAATCAGATACAAGTCCATCCGGGGTGCCCTCTTTTCAATATCTGAATATGTAAAGACTCATATGAATATGTAAATATGAATATGAGTCTAATTCAGCGCTGCATTGAGGCAGCTGTTGTGAGCTCCACATTTACAAGGAAACATGTGTTGGCCCTGCGGGGCAGGTTAGGGTGACAAGACAGGTGAGGGGAGAGGGCAAGCATTGTCCATTATGTCTGGACAATACCTATAGGCCTGTGACGCACACACACACACACACACACACACACACACACACACACACACACACACACACACACAATAAAATAAATATATACAAAAATTTAAAGAATATATTTACTGTGGAGTTTCTGATGTATGGGGAGTGAAAAATACATGCATATAAACACTAAAATAAAACAAATCCAGTCATTTTGTTATTCACAAGCAGCCTTTACACAGAAGTATTCATCATTTCCAGTTCTCAAAAGACTTGTATTTCTTATGAGTTAAATTATTAATCCTCCTCCTACACTATCATTTGAAATACATGCTGCCTCTGCACTGATTTCACTCCCAATAACACATGGAACATAATCTACACTGCTTGAACAAGCAAGTGCAACTAAAAACTGCACGGAAACAGTATTTTAATCATCCTTGAATCAATCTATTGCGGATAAATAAAACAGAGGCACACAAACAGGTGTAAAAGCAGCATAGCATCTGCTGATGGTTCATATGCAACATTAAAGCATCATATGCTGGTTCAAAGGTCACTCTGCCTGCTGTTCATGAAGCCACATGGGACTGTTTTCATTTAGGGATTCACTCCTCCGACTCCACACAGACACAAACACACACAGAGCTACTCAATATTCCGATAAAGTGACGTGAATTCAGAGCAAAATTAAACGCTTGTGGCACTGGACATGCACAAAGTCGCATTCAAGGAAGCTTACACTAAGCACATAAGCAAGCCACATCTCTAGAAAGCTCATCAAAAGCTAGTCAATCCAATATGACAAGGCAACGCATCAAAAATTACAAGAGAGTCTCTAAAGAAATTCTGTTTCTATTGCAGATGTTTGAGGTTCTGTGTAGCAGCACAGCCTCTCAGGACCTGACAGTGTTTTTAGATTACAATTGCAGCTCAGCGGGGATCCCTGCTCACGCCTGTAACCTCGGACTGTTTAGAGCTTAAAAATAGCTAATGATGATAAAAGATCACACTGATCAAAAGTGCTGTGATGCAAAGAGGGTCCAACTCTTTCGATGGTCCCATACAGAAATATTCGAGACAGCATTGATTGTAAGAACAGGCATGAGGAGCAGTGCAGGCTTTAGTCTAAAAGTTGCATTAGCTTAATTCAAAAGTATGGATGCATGCACTGACAAATGTGCTTTTTTTAAAAAAAAAAAAAAAAAAAAAAAAAAGAAGAAAATTTAACACTAACATAAAATCTAGCCCCCCCCAAAAAACATGATGTAACTGCATTGTCTTTTAAAAACCACACCACAGGGATTTTTGCAACATTTCCAGACATAATAACCAAAAAGAATCACGTGCTGATCACACATCCATCAATAAAGCTCTTCTTTTATAATAATACAGCTCAATTCGTGGCAGCATGACTGACTCTCCTTCATGTGAGTGGATGCTAAAAAGTTTACCACCGCTGTATGACTGCTGAATGGGACAAAACTTTTCCCTTCATCATCGCCAGGTTTTTGTTTGTTTGTTTTTTTAAAAAATATTGCACCCGGCGTTTTCACACTCAAAATAAAACAGCAAACATCCCGATCAAGCTGCCCGTTTCTCCTTCTAAATAAACCCCACACAAAATAATTCAACCATCCGGCTGCCTCTTCTCCTAAACTTCACCAGAGACGACCGAGCGGTGCAGAGGGAGACGAGCACACATATAAACCCCCCTCATCCAAAAACATGTTTCACCACGAAATGAAATGAAAATGCGCTTCAGTGCTGCAGAAGCGCGCAGTCCCCAACAACAATGCATCATTAAAATAAATGCATTGCTCTCTCTCACACAGAAAGGTTGAACTTACTAGGGAGAAGCGTGCGCGCCATGCACAAACACACAATATTACTTAATATCCTGTGCATAAGTGCAAAACAAGAGGGTTAAAAAAAAAAATAAAAAATCTTAAAAGTTTAAGAGGCGCACCTCTAAGGTGGTCGGAGGGGAGGGGAGGGGAGGGGGGCGCACGGAGGAGCGCACTTTAGTACAGTACGCTCCTTTTAAATTACAGTAGGCTACCTAGTTTAGAAAGTTGGACTCCCCTCCTCTGCCCCCCTTCGCCTGTATGATAAGCAGGTAAACTCTTAGATATAAGCGCATAATTCACTTACTTTTCTCTCGCTTGGCTATCGGAAGGGACGACAGCTCCTTTACCTTTGGCGTACATGCTGGATTCTGTTTTAAGACTTTTGCCCCACTCAACACCTGTCAAAGAAAGCAGCCAGGAAAACGCTCCATCTCCATAGCTACCCCTTTAGTGTTTTTCCTCCCCCCCCCTCCCCCTTCTCCTCCTCCTCCTCCTCCTCCTCCTCCCCCCACCTCCCTCCTCCTTCTCTCTCCTCTCCCTCCCTCTCTTTCTCTCTCTCTCTCTCTCTCTCTTTTTTTTTTTTTTTTTTTTTTTACATCTCCAACATTGGCCACAAATCAGGCACAGTTTCTATTGGGGGGACTTGAAACCGTCCTCTGTTGGATTTTTTTCCCTCCTCAGCCGCTGTTCCGCAGGCCTGCTCCTCCTCCCTCCGCTGTGCAAGCGGTGGGGGCTCCTTAAAGGGAAACACACACTTCTTGTTTACTGACCTCAGAAACATGAGGAGAGAAAGGGGGGTGGGGGGTGGGGGGAGAAGATGGGGGAAAGGCCTGCCGGGTATAGGCTCTGGTGTTCGGGCCAAGCTCCTTTTGGGAGGCTGGCAGTAGTTGTTCATGTTTCTTTCCCCACAAGACATTCCAGAGGTTTGACTCCAATTGGATTTTAGGAATTTCACTCACACTAATGAGGACACTACACACATTTTCAGACTGTTTGCACAGATTGTTAACTATGGAAGTAATTATTTCCCATGTTTTGTTACAGTGTGATGTGTTCTTGAAGTAAGGTGTTGTTTGACATGATCACAAAATATTTATGGCCCTTTATAAGCTCAGGAAACTGTTATTTTATGTCAATAGTCCAATTATTTTTTGGTATAATTTGACCATAGGAAATATTAATCAGCTGGCAGGTGAACTATAAAAGGATACCTCTAATGATGTTTTCAAAGTAAATTTTCTCCTCATATTATTAATGTAAATTTGACCACTGGAGTGCTTTCAGCCCAGTGTCCCAGGAGTTACGTTAATCAAGCGGTGGCTACCACAGCTTGAGAATGAAGCCAATATAGAAGTACCTTAAAGTGCCATATCCCACTGATGGTGGCTAGATGCTGGCTCCAAAAAATCCCTGGCTCTAGTTGACTCTCATGACTCACATTCTCTATTTCTCTCTCTTTTTAGCTAGTCATTATGGTCTCAATTGCTAAATTCAGGCCCTCTAATAAGTGTGCTGGTGGTCATTTGATTCACAAGATTTGAAGACTTATAGTGGGCGTTGATTGACAGTTGTGATTGACAGTTCGTCAATCACAGCTCATTTGGCATTGAGTTGGATTATTGTTGCAATAGGCTATTTCAGTAAGTTTAAGCACTATGATAACTGCCCTGTTAGCATGATTTAGCTAAAGTAGCTAACATCAGCCCAAGTCTGCACCACTCGGTGTTTCCAGTAAGCTAGTGTTTGGTTCAGTCAGTGGTAGTGGGGCGCATTTCCAGAGCAAGAAAGACAACTCCCCGCACTCTTTATTTAGAACATCCTGGCTCCAAACAGAAAAGATGCCGCTGAACGTAAGCCGCAACTCTGGTCTTCAAATAGGCTACAACACAAACCAATGGGTGACGTCACACCTCGCTATGTCCATCTTTATATACAGACTATGGTTAATATTGGATGATTCCACACTTTATGATTCATGTCCAGTGGCAATCCTCAGTGCCGGTGCAGGAAGTAATGTACCCTTTACATAGCTAGCTAAAAGGTAAAGGTGTGAAGGTTGCAGTGGTGAAAGGACGTTGTGTCCAGCTTTAATTCAGGAGACTAGAGTTCCTGCAATGAAAATTTGTTTTTTTCTTCGCCGTAATCATGATTTTTTCATTGTAACCATAAGTTTAAGTTTACCGTAGCATATTTGCCTTATCCACATTTTCTGTCAAAACCTTGTAGAAAGAATTTCAAAAACATGGTCACATCAATCAAACATAGCATTAATTTGCAGAATCCGCCAATATTAACGTTCGTGTCTGGCAGATCGTTTCTTAGCTCCAAACAGCCAATGTACCCAGATGTTAGCCAAGGTTTTTGCCCTCATTTGCTTTAAAATCCACTCCAGACAAGTTTTAAGATATAGAAAAAAAATACTCTGTTTGGAATGATAATTTGTATTTGTATGTGTTTTCCACAAAAAAGCTCAGTTAACTAATTAAAAATTCATAAAACATCTACTCCTTTCTCCTCGTTAAAAATTAGGAATCTATATATATGCAAATATTTTGTACAAGATGTCTCTTACTTCACTGTTAAGTCCTTTCTCAGCGTATGTGCACTGAAGACTTACATTTTCAACATCACACTTCTGTAACTTGCATACTGGGCCACCATTGGCTCCAAACTCATTGTGATGTCATAAATCTTGCTCATAGGCCCCCCCCCCCCCGTCAAACTCAGAGGTTTGGTGAGTACAGAGAAACGTTCCCCCCTCAGCAGATTCATGTGAAAACAGCCTTCTAGTGTCAGTCAGATGACAATAAGAAAAACACATTTTTGAGTGGAGGGACACTTTAAACATTTTCAACTATCGACCCATCCCTTTTTTCATGCCGCTGGTCAGTCCTGCGTCACCCGGAATCCCACAAGTCCTTGCAAAGTGATTTATTCATGTCCCAATAGAAAATGAAGAGGCTAACTTCGCGTCATGCTGCATTGAGTGTGTCTTCACGGTTATAGACTGCAAGTAGCCACAGCAACAATATTTCATCATGATTGATTTTAAATTTAACAAATTTGAACACAGCCTCTCTGCTAACTGGTAATGCAACAGCACTGTGTTTCACATCATGGAGATTTATTCTGGCATGCTTTTTCATCATGGGGTTCCTCATCTCACCACACCCATTAGTTTTAAATATCAGAACAGCTCACTGTGTATCACTGCTTGTGAATTTAGCTTCTCATAACACTAGATTCCATTTAGTTTGGTATGAAGATCGATTTGGCAACCAACCCTTCATTTCCCAACACACGGACAATCTGTGTTGGAGCCTTTGAAACCAGGTCTGATGACCCATGATATCCCTGCATCAAGAAACCTTCCACAAGACATATGGGATTGTAACAGGGTCAGGTGGTGCGACACATTGTTTTCTACTCAGTGGTCAGCCTGTTATCACTCGTCCCATCAAACCTCTTTATCAAGCAACCCATATTACACACTTGGCTCAGACGCTGATCTTGCTGTGGGTCATCTATACAGGTCACTGGACACAGGTAAACACTTTTTCACCAGTTCTTGACCTATACTTACTGTGAAAGGAGCAGACATTTATAACGAGTTGGGAAATGTTTACAATATACATCATATTGTCAAACTGGTATGAGTATTGAGCCTTTAAAAGAAAAAAGCCCTTATTGATTTTTACTTATACTGGTGGGTGTTTGCCTGATAATAATCACTGACTGAGGTCATAGTTTCTGCACCTTTTTATTCACTATTATTTAACTCAAACCAAGAAGTAATCATTGTTGTGTTCTGGTCAGAATAAAACACAAGCAGCTCTGAGGTTTACTTCACCGAAACTGCTTTCCGAGCAGCAAAGGAAACATGATCTTTTGTTATTCCGATGATTAAAAAATCAAAAATGAACGGGTAGGATATGAATCCAGAAGCGATGAGTTAATCAAGGGCGTTCTAAGTTATCACAAGGGAGGCTTAAGCAGCAGTCTCCTGTGCCAAGTCGTACTCGTTGTTCTGCATAGAGAGAGATCGCCCCACAGTCGGAGCACAGCTTCCACTGTACGTTTCACATTTTGCACAAGGCCACAGTCTTGATGAGATCTTAAGCTGATTTCTTGTTAGCTAAAAGGGGATTGGTTATTATTATTCATTCCAACTCTGACACCCCAATGACCTGACGGCAACCCACTTTCCCTGGCACTCTTACACCTCCGACTCCAATTACAAAGCAGCTGTAGGGAGGTGACACTGGTTGTTCCATATCACCGAATGTGACCAGCTCTGTATAATAGCATCTATGATTAGCTTCTAGATCCTTAAAGTAAGACATGTATGTGGTATTTGTCAGTCAGGCCTAAAGGCACAATGTGCTCTTTAACTTTTAATATCCTATAGCAGGCTGACTTATCAGGGTAGTTTACTGCTCACAGATATCAGTGTATGAGAGAGTAAGAGACACATGGCAGGAATCAGATCTGAAGTATACAGAGAATTAAAGGGTAACTATAAATGATATTTGTGCTCTTTATTTGTACTTAACAATTGTAAGTATTAAAAAGCAAAAAGTTAAATGGGATTCAACATCATAAAACAATAAAACATGAAAAAGAGATAGATAGAGTAGAGTAGTATTAGATAGAGTTTCATGAAATTTGATGACAAGTTCATGTTCACTCAGGAGGAATTGTGATAACTTTGGTGATTCTTAACTTTCCATCAATTGCCATCATCGAGTATTTGGTTTATGACCAAAAACCTGCAAAACTAATGACGCTGTACTTAGTAAATGTGGGTATGCTAACATGCAGAGCTACGATGTTGAACATTATACCTGCTAAACATCAGCGTATTAGTGTAGTCATTGTAAATTAGCTTTTAGCTTAAAGCTTTACAGACCCACTAGTGAGGCTTTAGACTGGGAATCCACATCAAAGGTGAGATGTGAGTGGCACGTAAGAACGACTGAAGCGTCCATCCAGCCTCTGTTCAGTCCAATTAAGTTGGCTCCATGAGGATTATACAGGAAGAAAATAACACTGCTTTTATTTACTGATTCACTCATTTTATTCATTATGCCATTGTGACCCAGGGTGCTTTTCCAATCATTACCATTAATAAGTTCACAACATACAAACAACAGGAGTTTTGTGTGATTTTAACAGTTGCCTATTGAGATTACACTTCACTAATCGCAGCAATGCAAAAAACATTAAGTGTGAAAAAAGGCATGCACGGTTGGGGGGGGCTGTAGTGATGCGTATGTCTGGGAGTCAGTGTGAATTGTTACATTTGAAACATGGAAGCAAATATATTGCATGAGTCGGGCAATAGGTCTTATTTGGCTGTTGATTGTTAAAAACATAAAATCAGCATGAGTTTTCTGGTAAATACACATCAACTTAGGTCCTGGTCATCACATGTTTTGAAAAGCTTCAGTTATTTTATCAGTTATTGTTTCACTGATGATTTGACCGCACCTTTTCCGGCAACTAATTTCTTTTGGAAAATATTAAGTGTGCTGAAACATTTATTTTTTTTGAACATGACATCAGGGTAAGTACCTTTGTCAAGATAACTGACCAAGAAATAAAGGATAATTTTCCAGACTGGTGTCACGCAATATGCTTGAGGTGAAAGGTAAAAACAGTCAGTCCATCCGATTAAGTAATACATGTTTGACGTCAAAGGTCAAAATGAATAATAGTGATGATATAATAACTGTAAAAGAATCTAATTTCAAGTAATAGAGACCACACCTTGCAGAAATATATCTTTCACAGGCGTTTATTTACACTAGGTCAGCATAACAAAGGAATGAATGTGAAACATGTATGAGAGAAAGCCAAGATTACATATCACTATTTGGGCAACCTGTATCAATTTTGGGAGTAACCTAGAAGTAAACTAGTTCTGTCTTTTCATTTTTTTTTCTTTTTTTCTCTTTTGGGTGGCCTTCTACTCACTCAGGCAAACAATGTAGTTGCAAAGCCAGGAACCACTAAGCCATCTCTAGCCTCACTGACGTTCTTTACCCTGAAATCTGTGTAAAGTCCTCATTTCTGTGCTCCAGTCTGCAGAGCACACTTCTACCCATTAAAACCTTCATGTTATGCAACAGCTCCGGCAGTGAGGGTCCACGTTAGACAAACAGGCATCCAGTACCCCTGTTAGGTCTCTGCTCCGCCCCGACATCAGCCTGCACGGGAAGGAAAAACACAATAAGTTGCAGTCCAGACCAACAGAGGAATTCCCCCAGCCCCTGCCTTTGTGAGGCCAAATTATAATTAATCACAGGTTGAATAATTCAGTGCCGAGTGAATGGATGCCTTTCTCAGCCCATTCCTCGGCACCTGCCTCATGAGGCGTCCCCAGATCCTGTATGTGTGTGTGTGTGTGTAGGTTATGTTTGTATATGTGTGTATGTGTGGTAGAGAGGCTTCTCTAGGGCCAATAAAAAGAGAAACACACAACCCCAAAACAACCAAACACAAGGCAGCAGTGAAACCTCCGCCCTACAGTCCCTATGAGTCAGCCTTGACTCACAGTGGCCCCTCGATCCGCCTCTTCTCTTCCCTTCACACTCGGTCCATCTCTCCTCTCCTCCTCCTTGACATCTTGACTTAAAGAAGAGAAATGGCACTTTTAAAGGCATTATAGAGAACAGGATTCCTGAAGGGAGCTGGTTCGACTCAAATACCTCTTTGCCCTCTTTATGTCACCGACTGGGTCAAAGTCCTCAACAAGTTGGAGGAAATCTACGAGTGTGTGCATGTAACAGAGAGATAGCAGAGGACAATGGGGGGCCGGGCTCATATGGCAAAATCATTTTTACGTGTAAGCATGAAATTTACACAGGAAACTGCACAGAGATCAATATATAAATCGTTCAGCCATTGTTAATACCTAACATGCATTCAACTCTTCTGTCAGTCTGAATTAAACCCAGCAAACCAGCAAAGACCACACAAAACACTGAGCATGAAAGGAAATTGTATACAACACTAAAAAATCCATCCGCACAGCCTAGCTTGGAAAAACATCTACTTCTGTTGAAAGATTTTTGAAGCTTTGCTTACATAACTTGAAGCGCTCTGTTATCCCAAATATGAACCTGTCTGTCTGCTGCTCTGTCTGACTGTGTGCCTACCTACCAGCTGTTATGTCTGTCCGCCTGCCTTCCTGTCTGTTTGTCTGTTTTGATTTGCATCATTCCACTTGGTCACCAAGTTCGTCTGTGCCATTCCCAACCGCCCGGCACCCTCCCCACCACCCCCTTCGCTCCACTTCATCCATCTGACACCCAGCGGCTACTGTGGGCCTCTGCTGTGATGAAGAAAGACTCTGTGCTCTTCAGTGCTCCCATAATTAGAGACAAAGAAAGAAAGCTTTGGCACTCGTTGCATTTTTGCGCCTCCTCTGCAGATACAGGTTGCACTTGAAAGAAATAATAATAAAATCCATCTCATATATCTTTCTAGGCAGCCTTGTAAAAGTGTTCAAAGTCGTTGCAAACTCTGAAAACACTATTCAGCTTATTGCATTTGACAACAAAAAAGCTGAAATGTCTGGAACACATCTGTGTTACATTTTCTTTTTTTTCTTTTTAACCTGTATACACCATAACTTCAGATTTACCAGCAGCTAAAACGACCTTGCCATCAATCTAACCTTAACCCAGGGAAGATGAGGCCTTACCAGACTGAAAACAGCCACAAAAGGCCACATTGGTTGTGGTGTGTAGTTTCAAGTAACAGTGAGACAATAAAATATGATCCAGGAAGGCCAGTGTGAGTGACTAATCCATGAGTTTAAAGGCTCAACAAACGCCAAATCAGTTATCGAATTATCACAAGTTATCACATTGACAATCCTTTTATCAGCCATCGCGACAATCACCAGATAAACAGAAGAATGACCCCCTCACTGTTACAAAGTATTGTACCTGGATTTGCACTTGCAAGTATTTATTTGGCCAACATAGTGTATTGGAATGCCAAAAATGTTTAGCCCATTTCAACTTTTTTACCGGAGCTCTAATGTAATGACCTTACTGAAATGAATGAGGGTGGTGTGTTCATCCACATGCTGCTATGTCTGTATGGACACAGCCTTAAGGCCCATATATGGATGATACTGGGCTGTTGCAGACAAAAAGTGACAGATATATGGTAGAATCTTTGGTCGTCAGCCTAAAAGACACATCCATCCACACAGGATTTAGGGCTTTGACGACCAAAGGCAGCTTGAGTCTGACAGTGTCCGAAATTTATGAACAAATCTTTACAATGTACCTTTCCTTACCTTACATTTTACAATGTATCTTTACAACCCACTACTACAAATAAACCAACAGGAATACGACATGAAATGACACAAAATATAGATGCCAACACAACACTGTAAGCACCATTTCTGAGTAAAGTATGTATGACGTACAACATATGACGGTATTGCAGGATTACTGACATGATTCTGCTTGCATATTGTAGCACCACAATTCACCAGGCATCCATCACACAATCTGACATGACTCAAAATTCATAATGACACAGATTTTATCAGACCTATTGTTAGATTGCTGTTAATGCACAGTGTGTAGAGGCCTTTTCTTACATTACAGAACATAATGAAAACAGAATAGTGAATCCATTCACCTAATCTGCAACATGCAAATTGCAACCTCCAACATGAGATTATTTCCTTTTGTAGTAATTTTGACGTGATTCTGTCGTGTTGACATGTATCTGCAGTTTGTGAGAGATAATGATTTGTGAAACGGGGCACTGGCACCATTTGGAATCTGCGTGTAAGCATACTCGCACGTCACTTTTGTGAAATGAGCCCCTGCTTATAAGTTGTGTTGCTTGAAAACAAATTTGAACATGGTCTGTTGAGGTGCTGAGAGCAACAAATATTGTGGTCCAGCAAAATACGTAGTCATTTGGCAAAAAGATTGACTCAGACTCAATATTTACTGTTGTGCAATGTGACGTCATCTGATGGATTACTTTGTAATGTGAATAAAGCTTCATGTTACAAAGTAAATTCCTGCTGTTTGCCCTGCAATCGTTGCATTTAAAGATAAAGTAGTGCAGCATTTTGCCACCTGAGAGGCCTTCAAATTCACAGATTTTGACTTCCTGGATCGTATTTCATTTCTCACTGGTATCTGAAGCAACACGCCCCCACCAACGCAGCCCCCTGCTTTGTTTTGATGCAGGGTTGTTTTCAGTCTGAATGCCCGCTTATGATAATTGTCTTCCTCCTCTCTGCCCAATTACTTTGTCCATGTACCTTTAAGAACCAGAAGAAGAGAAGGGGAGGGGGTGAGAGAGGCTGGGGAGAAGTGCAGTGGCAGAGAGAGAGAGAGGCGGTAATGTTCTCATGTGTTTTCTTTCTGTGGGAAGTGGCACAGCCCCACCGCAGCATAAAGACACACATGCACATGCATGAACACACGTCTGCTCGTGTACTCATACACACACACACACACACACACACACACAGGAAAGCAACACATTTTTCTATGTGTGAGTGGGGGTCCCTATCCTCTCACAGTCAGGGGAAGACAGAGTCCTGTTGACAACCATATTCCACAGCTGTGATCCCATCGCACTCTGCAGCAATGGAAGAGGAAGGGATAGCACAGATAGGAAGTGAGACATTGAGAGACAGACAGCACTGGATGTTTACTTGGGTGAAAAATATGCTCGACAGAATGAACGAGAAGGAAAGAAAGGGATGGGTTTTTTTTTGAGTAGTGAAAATATTAGTATTTCTCCCACTAGAGGAATTTCCTTTGTCACTGATCACATCACAACTGATACAATACAGACGAACATGGCTGTAATGTCACCACCAGCAGATTCCACGTTATTGCTGGGTGATAACTGTGAGGAAGAATTGCTCTTGTGCGGCTTCCTGCTTAGTTTTCAATGGGGACCACAAACAGCCAGGCCCAACCCGAAAGAGCCACACTGTAACATGTGGTTTCATCCTATGCCTGCTCACTTTCTGCCTCCATTATCCATTATCCGCCATGCTCCACCCTGCCATCCTCTGCCTCCTTCTCTACTTCCCCACCACCACAATATATTGGCTTTGCTTTCCTCAGACAGAGAGTCAAATTACCATGACAGTGCTGAGGAAGACAGCGGGCCACAGTTGGCCTGAAGTGAGTGAGAAGTGAGAGTGGCAGCTAGCTGTTTCTGTAAAAGGCTTTGTGGTACCCTGATCCCCTAAGCTGGACCTGGAGGGCCATGGCGAACCGCAGTCACAGTCTGATAAGGTCCAGCCTGGCGGTGGCAGAGGAACATGCGTTACTGGCAGGCAGGGGATGAAATTGCATCATCAGCGTGAAGGCAGCCACCACGCCAAAAACACGCCTCGGTGAAACCCGCGAAAACATGCCGTGCCAAGTCACTCCTCCTCCTCCTCCTCCTCCTCCTCCTCCTCTACCATCCCTGCTCTCCATTTAGCAACTTCTCTCTAATACCACCCCTCATCTCCCTCCCCCCTATGTCACATTTTTAAATTCTCAGTTCCAAAACATGCACATGAGCACGCCTGCCAGCATGCGTGCCCACACTAGTGCGTGCATACATGTACACTCTCTGTCACAGTTTGTCTCTGCTGCATGTCTCCCACGCGCCTTCGTACACCACTGCCAGCCAGCACAGAGCGCTGTGACCTCCCACTGCCCTGAGGGCCTATGTGTGTGTGTGTGTGTGTGTGTGTGTGTGTGTGTGTGGCAGGGGGATGGGGTTTAAGCAGACGGGTAATGGGGGTTGTCACACCAGGGAGTCAGGGATAGACGGTTGTCTGCTCCTCTGTGCCCTACAGGGGAGTACTGGTGTCGTTCTGAACATCATTCACTCCCCGAGCTTCACAACACAAGCCTTCAGTGGACACAAGCCTTCACACAGAGAAGAAAACGGAACCTAGAACTTATACAGCCATTACACTTTCATCACTGTGAGTCAACTCCTACTGATGCCTGTGATTCATTTTTTTTCCAAACATATAATCTTTTCAGTTTGAACACCTGAAAAAAAAACATCACAAATACATCACATCAATATGGAAACGGTATGATTGGTATTAATGAAAATGCTGTGATGGGTTGATGGAGACAGTAGAGTGAGCCTAATGTGTTGTCAGCCGCGTTTTGTTCCAGGGGACTTGTCAGCTGCTTGTACATTCGACTAACTTGGCTAAACTGCGTGTGATGCAAAGACAGGGTCACCAAAGGGACAGAAGCTGACACGATAGCTGGAGGTGTGTGTCATGCGGGGGATAGGGGGGGAGGGGGGGAGTGGCGTGCAGTCTGGATTGTGATCCTGTCAGCGTACAGAGGATGGGTAGGGGGCGGCGGAGGTCTCAATGATATGAATAATGCCACACACAGAAAGTAAACAGCCATTCTTAACGTTCTCAACACCTACACCAGCCGACTAGCAGATAGAGATGGTGGGCGGGAGGGAGGGAAAGAGAGAGACAGAAACAAACAGAGAGAAGGAGATCAGGAGACACTTCTGTATGAAGTTTGTCTAATTTTTTAAGCTCCCGAAATAGCCACAGTGGGATGATGAATTTAGAGTTGCCTGTGTTGTCAGGAGAGTAGGATGGAGGTATTATTTGGCTCTCTTCTCCTCCCTCCTCCCCCTTCTCTACACACTGAAACATCCCGATAGATAGACCCACGGGAGCCTGTCTCCTGCAAGAACCCTGCTCCTGCTTTAAGTTGCACTGTAAAAATCTTGAAGTCTAAAAGAAGGCAGCGGGGACGGCACACTGAAGCTTTTGTCTCAGCGCGCACCACTGTGAAGAGTAAAATCAAAACAGAGCCAACGCCACGGGATGCCTGGGGAATGCCACCGCAGGTTCCACACTGAGGTGGAAGCTCGGTGAGATGCTCACTGGGGCTTTTGGGTTATATGAGAAAAGCATCCCGGTGAGTGTGCGCATGTGTATATTTGTGCGTGTGTGTGTGTGTGTGTGTGTGTGTGAGAGAGAGTGTGTGTGTGTGTGTGTCAGGAATGTAGCATCCCTCCCTCCTCACTCTTTTTCCCTCTACCTCAGCTTCACTCAAAGTGGCTCAAACTAAAAACGGGTGTTTTAAGAAGTGAGGAGGGATTTTGCTGTGACTGTATTTGTGTGTGTGTATATGTGTGTGTGTGTGTGTGTGTGTGTGTGTGTGTTTTGCATGTGTGCTTGCGTGCTTCAGTGGATGTGTGTATGTTACATGGAAGGGGGTGTAAGCCTTGCAGAAAATAGGTTGACGTGACCTACATATCCATGTGGCTTCTTATTAGCATATACCCATATTTCAAATAGACACACTTTTGAACACTGACACACACACACGCCAGATAACAGTGACTTGTGTCATAGAGACAGCCCACAAGAAGGCTATTTACATTATTTGCATTGTGTCCTTTGTTTGCCTTTAACCGTCTCAACACCAGAGCAGATGGCACTCTCACACACACTTACACATAACACACACACACACACACACACACACACACACACACACACACACGGTAGATAGTAGATGGACATCATGAATTAATGTGTGCGCAACCCTTTCCATTTTGAGGATTGCATGACAAACAATTTACATGATAAAGCTCATACTCTAATGAACATGGTCATACAGGACTGACACCATAGTTACACATTAATTCATCACAACATAACTACGTGTAGATATTAAATTTAGGGTTAAACCAATATATTTATAGAATTTAAAATATTAAAAGAGGAACAGGAAATTGACTGAAAAAAAGCTACTGAATTGTTTTGCCAAATAAGTGTTGAAAAAAATGTAATTGCCTGGATTACTGTATGTTCACTGGCAACATGGCTTCCAGTCCAGGAAGTGCTATATGATACGAAGTGGAGGACACTGGCACCAGAGACTACGATTTGGCTCCGAAGTCAAACATGTGTTGTCTCAATCTGCACTGAGGTAACATAAACAAAGCGCTTTGATTTGCCTAAACATAACCATAAAAACATTAATTATGCTTTAGTTTCCACTAGCAGATATTGAAGGTAAAACCAACAAAATATTTTGTCAGTAAATGTTTTTTAGATATGTTCCATATGAGCGTTTTTGTGACTTTGCAGATACGTTCATTTAAAGCGTTTCCTCATTATGTTGAGTAGAAAAAAAAGGTAATCCAGGCAGCCAATAACAGCATATTGGCTGTTGCAGATTTCTTGGAGGATGGGGTTCCTTGTGGCAAGGACTGTTGTCTCTTAGAAGATGAAATAGAAATTATGTTGTTATAACTCCGCAAAACCTGTTCAGGAGGTGGTTGGAGTGGTTGGATGGGTCAACAAAGGGTATGATTTCAACACGGGAGATGTTCGTTTGTTTACTACTGACAGTCAATCTTCTGTTCTTTTAACCATGACCGTGATCCTTCCTGACCTTTGTAGTAGTCCTTCTTTTAAACATGAATGGGCCCTAACCTTCAATTAGTAGTTTTTGTAACTAAATGTAACCCCAAATCTCAACCATAGCGATGGCAGGTCAGAAAACGGTCATATGAATCATTTTTCTAATGGTCAATTTTAATGTTTTTTGAAACAATATATCCTATTTAAACCTTTTTTTTTAAAAGAAGAAAGGCGAAAAAAAAAAACCTACAAAACTGCCAAACAACACAATTAACTATGGTTTGTCATTCTACCAACAATGACACCATCCTTTTGTCAGGCTTTATTCATAAACCCTTTTTAACACACAATTGCAACACAACAGGAGACATTCAGAAATCTCTGAGCTCAGTTCTCTGTTTTAACTGTTTCAGACCCCTGAGCGGGAGGAGTTTTTCTCTCTCCCCCTCCTCTCATTCTTTCTCCACTGCTGTTTTCTGCTTTCTCTCTCTCTCTCTCTCTCTCTCTCTCTCTCTCCATTCCCTCTCATCCCTCACTTCATCTCTTTCTCTCTCTCTCTCTCTCTCTTTGCAGAGCAGCCATCCCCAGGACAACTATTAATCAGAGGCAGAAATGATAGATGTTTTGCTCACCAGCAATGCCATCTATTTTGCCTAAGTACAAACAGTAGATGTGCTGTGCATATTTATTTTTTAAAAACCCGTGGCTCAAAAGAACACACACGTATTTTGCACATTTACAAATGCACACACACACACACACACACACACTCTTGTCCTTTGTAAACAGCCTCTGCCACAGTGACGCAGAATCCAGACTTAAATATAACAATTCTGCTCTCTGCATTTTTGGTCTCTGCTTGTGTTTGAGAGTCTGGGTGGTATTGTGTGTGTCATGGCACCTTGCAGCTCCTTCAACGCGCTGATGATTAAGCAGCACAATGAACACTGTGGTCACTGCTTGGCGTAGGATCTCTTAAAAAGACTTTAACTAGAGGCATCGGTGAGTCAGAGGACTGTAACACTAGTTTATATATAGTGCGCTCCCCAAGACTCGAACCTATTGATATGAATCATTCACTGTCTGCAGTATCATGCAGATTGATTGATTCTCAGCCTTTCTGTCACAGTGAACTTGGCATTTATCTGACAGCCAAAATGAAGCAACCTATCAGAAATGTAGGAGCAATTATCATCTTACTTCATACACTTAAGCACAATTTAGAAGTACTTCATGTTCTTTTCTCCTGCCAGAAGTGTTTTAAGGATATTTGAAAAATACTTATTCTTAGATTTCAGATAACTTCTTAAGTTGTGGCCCCAAGCTATACTGTGGACCTTTCACCTTACAATGAGCTCACAGCCTCAGATCATCGGGCAGGGTCTGGGTGGCAGCTCAGAACTCTAAAGTTAAACGTTAAACTACATGTATCCACTTTTTTTGTTTCCAGCGCCCCTAGACTTTGGACTGACCTGCCCGAAGAGCTTGCTGGCACAATCTGCCTCGCCTTTGAAATCACCTCTTAAAACCTATTTTTATAGACTTGCTTTTATGTGACAGCTTATTACGACAGAAAGCCAAGCAACGGCGTGTTGCCTAGTTCGATCAGCTGAGGCCATGCCCACACATATGCTGGTAAAAACTGAATATGCCTTTTAAAAAATAGTTCTAAGAGATATTTTCTAGAGAGTTCATCCTCTGAATCGTCAAAACAGTTTTTTTTCTTTATTTTTTGGTCGCTAAACAGCATTTTGTATTACTGCTCAAAGGTTTGAAGGATAGAACATTTCGACAGACGTGGACAGACTCTGATGTTAATGTGCCAATTCAGGATGTTTTACATCCACAATTTTATTTTAAACATTCTGTGTATTTTGCTCATGTTTTATATTCACCTAACAGGGACATTCACTGCATGCATGGCGACACTTGAAGGAGGATTTCTGTGGTGCTCCTCTCAAGGTTTCCTCTACTTTTTTATTCTTGAGATTTTCACTGGACTTTTTCTTATTCTCATAAGGCCACAACACACAAAGCCACTCACTGCTTTTTCAGTGTGTCCCGCACTTTTCGCCTCTTATGGCTCTTGGTCGTTTGGCCAGATGAGAATGTTGAAGCAGAAGCGAATCAATGATTTCACCCTGTTTCCCTATATTATTCACCTCCTCTCCTGTTTTGTCTTCCACAGGTGCCCACAGTTGCAGAACAAAGCAAAAACTTGTTGGTTTTGTCAGACATATTGTCAATTCTTGTTCCGAGCATTTAATGAGGCAGTGTAAACAGATTCACTGTTGCATGAAAATAGGCTTGTGTGTGTTGTTTTATATTCTTTAGAGTACAAATTGAGACTGACTAGTTATTTTCTCTTAATGTGTATGAGGAGAACATACGTACATGTTTGCAGTCAATATGTTGAAGCGCAGCTTTTAACAGAAGACAAGAGGCAGCACTCTCTTTGACTCCTTGAGGAGGACTGTGTATCTTGCGTCAGGGTACATATAGGGTCTAAAGTAACTAATAATGTATATAATATATGATAATAATATAACAATAATGGAGGTGTTTAGATGTCCCTTTACACTGTAACTGTGAATAAAGGTTTGACACATAAACTGGATTTAAATCACTTTATGTGGATGATGTTTGCTTTTATTTTAATGTTTAAAATTGTATTAACTGGAAACATATTTGTTGGATATCATTACGTCACTGAATATTGTACCAGGGGCGTACAGTATGCCGTGGTGGGTTTGATAGTGTCACACACTTCCACCTCTCAACTAAAACTCTATGGCGGCTTGTTTTGTTTCTTGCCTCATAGTAATTATGTGATTGTTTCAAAGTAACTGAATCACATGAGGTGGGATGTTGGATGGGTTGCAACAGTGTGTGTGGGTGTGTATGTGTGCTTCAGTTTGGCATGACTGATGAGGATTTAGTTGGAACAAAGAGGCGTATCAGAGCCACAGTGTTGGCTACGAGGGAGACACAGTCGTAGCTACAAGATGCGTCCACCAGTGATTGGCCGAGGCAACACGGGGCTCTCCTGAAGAATGTTTCCTCTCTGGCTGCCTGCCTCACTGGCAGGCTGGGTGACTAGCTGCCTGCCTGGGAATTAATTGAATGGGCCACTCCATGTACAAGAATATGACACATGCTCTGTGTGTCGAGCACTGTCAATTTACCATTGGGGGGATGGGTGGAGCTGGAGGTAGAGGAGAGGGGTGTGGATGGAGGAGAAAGGGAGGGTGTGTGGGGTGAGGAGCAGCATGGAGAAGGAGGAAGATGATCTGCTGGTTTATAATAGATAAATAGTAAAGGATGGGGAACGATGTTTAGTGATTTGAGGGTTTTTGGTGGGAGATAATTGTCACAAATGTACCACATAATGCCATTAATGGTGCTTCTATTCAGAAAAATAGAAACACTTACAATACAAATGTGTTTCTTATATTTTGCTCCTTCATGTGAAGTAAAATAATATTGATAAACAAAACTTGATGAGTCTGATCTGTTTTCAGCTGATTCAAAATTCTGGCTCATACTTTCAGAATTAAAAAAAAAAAATCACACACAATATCACTTATATAATACATCTTTTGTCTTTTCTTTGAGTGGCAGTGGAATAAGGACACCCTGTGTTTTAGCTGCATGCGTGTATAACAGTAATAATCCTTACCATCATTTGATTATAAAGTATATGCACACACTACAACATCACACTGAACAGATGACTAAAGAGCTACTCAATAAATCACCATCAGCTTTCTTATACACCATCAGCTCCCTCCACCACCCCAACCTCCATATAATAATATTTTTATTATTTTGTTGATTTAACTAAGAATTAATGTTCATGTATGTTTATTAGGGGACTAGCTCTCTCAGCTGAATCCTTGTTGATGCTCAGTTTCTTTGAGATCTCCCTCAAAGAGCCTTTTCATCCAGGTCTAACTAACTGTATAACTATTTGCTATAAATGGTCAGTTCCTTGACGTAAGTGTGACTAACTGAAAAGAAATGGAAAAGATTGTGTATTGTTTATTTATGTATTGTTTATTTAAAAGGGACAATGCACAATACTTTTATTGTACCAGATATTGCTAATAGCTAATTTCCATCTGAAGTCCCTGGGCGGACGCCACCAGTGATGCACAAGTTGAAGTAAGAGCTAACAGTCTGCTGTGGTGAATTAAAACATTACTCTTTGAAAACAGACAGTACAAACATCAGTGGTGTGCAGCTCACAGAATGAAAGAAATAAAGTTATACATTCATGGAAACACTGTTTGTCAGTGGTTGTAAAGCCTTCAGATGAAACTGTGTGACTGTTTGTTGTTTGTTTTTGCCCGATTTGCATCATTGCCTGTAAGTACAAGAAGTTAATTGTATAACTGTGCAATACACAGTATATTTTATGGTATTAGTATATAGTGCACACAAAAAATACTACATATGATAGGTGTATCTATTGTATATGAAGCTATGATGGAAAGTTACCCGTAGACACCAATTGCCACAACTGTTTCAGAGCACAATATGACACACAGGAAGATGCAGGAATTGGATTTGTTTGCCTCATATTTAAACAGGCTGTAAATCAGTGTGTGAGATGTTGTATGGATTCTCATCAAGTTTTGCAACTGTAAAATGTTGGTGGGTGCAAAACATGTTGTTGAGTCAGTACTCAGCAATACCATCTTAACCCTTTGAGCTATTTGAGCTCTTCTGGTTGTGTTCCCTTGTTAACACAGGGACCTTGTTCAATGTGGCTGATGTTGAGATGAGTCAATAATAATACAGTGTTAGTTTGGGTTTTTTCAGTTTGTTTTCCTGTAATTTCAAAGTTCTTATGTAGCTGGTCAATATGATGAATGACATAATGATAACAAGGAGCAAGCTAATAACTTTACCTGCAACCCAGAAGTGTTTATTTATTACTTTATTGTTTGCTCTTTTAACAGGCAACCTGCACCTGGCACCATAGATATTTGACAATTTTAACAAGCCATAGATCAGTTTTTCCAGATGTTTAAGGGCTGCTGTGCATCAACAAACACACTCAGCAGATTGATTTCAGCATCATAGCTGATCTACAAAGGACAATTATGTTTATTTCTAAGACAAAATCAGGCCAGCTTCCTCTTCTTTAATGGCTTACTCACCCATGAACTCATTTACATGACTGAAAATAATGCTTCTCAAAATCAGTCATGCAGTAGACCTCAAGACCCAACTGGACATCTTGGCAAAGCTTGAAGTAAGCCAACAGTATTGAGAGTATCAATAATGAGGACACAAACCTCTACTAGACTCTGGAGCCCTGCTCAGTATGCCAGGATTTGTCCAAGTAGATAAATCAGAAATAATTGCCCAGTTCCCATACATTTCCTGGCCACACTGAATGGAGATGAGGGGACACAACACAATACAATCAGACATCAGTCACTTCCCAGCCTTCACGGGTCAGTGGCTAAAACAATAGGGAACATAGGGTAATTGTTTACCATATTTTTGGACAAAGCAGAGTGTTTTTCATTTTCTTTTTGTCCAAATCAAGTTCTCAATTTGGCCCGCTGAAAAACGGAGATAATATGGATCTCTTCGTCCTACTTATCAGGTTTTCTTTCTTGGCTGATCATGGCTCACCTGCAGTATCAGCCACTTCATACATATGGCTGTCAAACTGTAATAATGACACGTAAAAAAGTTTGGAAACCGCTGGGATCTGGGTCCGCATCAATAACATAATGTCAGTCATTGGCTGCAAACAAGACACCGGTAGCAGACACAGTGCGGCTGTTTGTTCTCTACAACTTATCAAACTGTCAAAAGATTTCAAAATGTCACTAAAGTTACAGCAAAGTCTCTCAGAAACCAAACCAGAATAAACTAGTTTAAGTGACAGTTGCATAACACAACTGATCAAAAATATGGGAGTGTTTGTGCATGCTTTTTTTCTGTAGAAACCTAAGGAAAAATGAAAAATAGCTTTTCCTTGTATAAACACAGAGGAGACTGGATGAGGGGAGCAGGATAAATGGTGTACGGAGGGTTGAAAAAGAGTGATTGACCTTTTACAGGGTCCTGCTTCACTGCTCCTGGGTGATTGAACAGATCAGCTGGGTTCAGCTTGACACAGTGAAAGAAACAACGAGAGAGAAAGGAAAGAAAGATTTATCAGTATACAGAGATGGTATCCTCCTACTGTATGTTGCCAATTTAGTAAATAGTGTGTGAACACCTTCAGGGTAAAAGGTTGGGTTTACCAACACTGCCAAGGTGACAGAAAAACCTCTAACAACACATCGTCACGATCTGTCTCAACAGATGGGAACACAAGACGGTTGGAGGTTAATTCAGGTTCTGAGCACAAAACAAAAACTGCAAAATTCAGGAAATAAAAAAAACACCTTATAACCTTGCTTATTTGTAAATTGTTTAAAATATGAGATTTGTTACTGTGACTCAACAAGTGCCTTTAAAAATGTCACCTTAATATGTAAAAAATCATTACAAACAGGTGACTAAAATAATTTATGGAAAGAAAATATTTTAAAAGATAATTCTTTCTTGCATGACAAGTCAATTGAAAAAAGTCAGATTTATTGTTGTAGGCAAAGGTATTTCACAGCTGTCCTACATGTTTCTAACAAAAAAGAAAGATAAAGATGCAAGTCTGAAGGAAAATGATTGTATTGCATGTTATTGTAATGTTTTATAAACTTATGGTTTTACCTACATGTATATCCAGATACATATTTTTTATATTTGAGAATGAGTATCCCAATTCTAAATGGTTCTGTACTTAAAATGGTGTAATGATGTCAGTAGAAATGACATACAGCAAAGTTTTCACACAACATGTAAATTAAAAAAACAAACAACACTTGCAACAAAAGTTTAAGCTAGTTTTGGACATAGTTGAGACTCATTTTCATATTGGATTGTTAAGAGGAAAATTTGGAAAGATATTGAAAATATATGTATGTGTGTATGCATATATGTTTTTTTCAGATTTAAACATTATTGCAATATCACAACTGATGTCCTCTGGCTTTTTATCAGCTTCTTGTAGAGTTTGCATGCTCTGCGATGCCTGAATATATATTTTACATTATAAAATGCATATTTTAACATCCTGTATTACATCAATGGATTACATTACCATTACGGTTCAATTTACATTTGGTTTTAAGCATTTGGTTTTAATCACTAATAAAAGTCAGAACAGTTATAATAAAGTAAAATCTGCCACATCTTGAATAATTTAATGTGTATTTTACGTTCCATATCACCAGCTGCCAGGACATGGTAGCTTTTAAATGTGCTTTTCTCAACACTCAAGTGTCTCTGAGGAAAAAATAATCACTGAGTGATGTTTTTGTCATTGGTAGCAAATACTTATAATATTCACATAGGGAAGAACTGGGATGAAAGTAACACTTTTCAGATAAACGTTTTAAAAGATAATGTTACAGACAGAAATGAATTTTCATTGTGGTCAACAACTCATATGTGTGTTCTATCAATACCAGGTGCTATTTTGTAAAAATGTGGAACAACTTTCATATAATTTGACTTTGAACAGAAGTTCAAACCCCAGTTTCGACCCCATCAGTCAGGATGAAAGTAACACACAGGTGGGTCAAAAGTAACACAACGGTATAAACTTGAATTGTTTATATTATTCTTGTTTTTATTAAAAATGTCTGATAATGTCCTTGTTAATATGTAATTACAAACATATTATGTTGTAATAAAAACTTATTAAATTTCATTTTTAGAACATAGGACCTTAAAGTCAATGATGTGCATCTTTTTTTTCAGACCTTTTTTTTCAGACCGCATTTCCTTAAATTCCTGCTACAAATCATTGTGAGTGATTTACAGTTAAATATAATTAATTTTAAGATGAGGTCAACCAATCAAAGAAACACTTGTTGTTACTGTAAAAGGATGAAAGAAACACCTGTTACAATTGTCCCGAAAACGACTCCTGACAGTTAAAACTGATTTGCTTCTATACTGAAAAACGCTGACTTGCAAACTTCAAGATGTGTTAAAGTGCTAAATAATCTGTCAAATGATCATGACTATGACACATGAATCAATAAACACAAACTATTATTCAAAAAATTTACTGCATGAGTGAATTTTCTTACTGTGACCGAAAACAATTTTTCAGGTAAAACTCTGCAAAAGCAATGACGTATCCATGTGATTTTTCACAGCTCTGCTAAATGTTGCATCCTGTATGTGCTGACACACTTAAGCTTCATTTATACTCCTGAGCGGACACGTTCACGGACAGGTAGATGTTCTGTTTATACTACTTTCTGGGGTCCGCTCGGAGAACGCGTTCCACACATGGCATCTACAGGAACGCAGCCTTGTGACTAACAGACTGGTGGGGACAGTTCTGTGTGGACACAACAAATTGCAGGTATACGGATGTCCACACTGAGCCTATGCACACATCCTCTGATGATGAAATTTATGTCACATGGACCCTAGCAGACCATTGCGGACTTGTGAACGCAGAAACTATAATTTCAGCTTTAGACACATCAAACTTGCATGGGCTCGGAGAAAACTGTCATGTTCCTTTTGACTCAGTTCTCCTCTATATCTGTTATCTTTTCAACGAGATGGCCCTTTAAATACTGTTCTCAATGTACAATACATGTGCACACAATTAATGTTTTTATTTATCTGTGCCATAAAACGCAGATACTGGCTACCATTAAAACAAATTAAGCTAAGCGAAAGTTCAGTCAGGAAGACTTTCTTTTTGTATGCTCAGGCCTGTAGTTTTATTGCCCTGTCATCCTCATCTCTCACACATGCTCACTCTATTTCCTGGCTGTCAATGCCTGGGGGCATAGATTGAGTTTCAGCTGTCATCAGCTGTTCACCTCTATCCAATAGCACAGCAACACACCTTCATTGTTAGCCTATCATCTGGTTACTGTCTTTTTAAATATGTCTCTCTCTCTCTCTGCATTAGTCCGGCATGCAGCTGTTATGCACGCTCCTCCACCTCCCCATCTCCGCCCAGTCTCTGCAGGATCATCAGTTTCATCAGTTCATCAGCCTCAGTCTCATCCGAAGTCATGAGCCACCACCACCACCAGTGTCTGGACTCCACGGGGGGATCTATCTCGTAGCTGCTCAGGGATGAAGTCCCTGTGGAGTCCAAACACTAAAGACTTTTATGACTAACATTTCTATCTGTCTAATAAATATTATCTTTTCTCCATTCACTTGTCTCTCCTGATTGAACTGGCTCTATGTTTTGCCACTTTTCTTAAACTTATTTGTGGACATCTCTTATTTCCATGCCTGTTTGTTGATTCTGATGAAAATGTCACTCGACCTGCTGTTCAGCAGTGTGAATTCGCATAATGTGTTATTCATGCATGTTCATGGTTCAGTATACACCCACACATACAGTATGTGTACACATTGACACACACATTGAACACTCAGTGACTGTTTGATGTAGACCTGTCAGTGGGTGTATTTTCCGTAGTTCATTTTAACATTCATTTGTTTCATTTAGAATGCGCTACAAGTCCAACCTGTTCTTCATTGTACCATTGTGTGTTTGACTGTTTTGTGTATTGTATGCGTCTGTGAAACGACTGCGGACAGTTTCGCTGGTATGTTCTCATACTGTGAGCACAAGACTCCTGTATCAACACATCAGACTCTATTGTTGCCACACTGATGATGCCACATGTTGCTTCGAGATAGAATGAATCACTGCAAGTGCTCCAAGCTCTCATCCCAAACACACTGTGTGCAGCAATTTAATTTGTACATTTCAATAGCAAAAACAAAAACAAAAGCAACTTGGTGATTCAGTCTCGGCTACTGGTAAATGATAATCTGCAAATAAAATCTGCAGCATGTGCAAAGATGCTACAGGTGTCTGTTTATTTGGATACATTTGGATCAACCCTCAGATCAGTGTTGTGGTCATTAATCGAAAAACTAATGTATTACATGTCAATGGTTTCAAATGTAATCATAAAAAAAATAATTTTGTTGATATCTGTGCAATATTTCCACTAAAATTGGTTTAATCTCTTAGTTCCCTGTATTTCTTTATAGTTGAACAAAACTATTGATGACCATTATCTAATCTTGATTTTTTTTCTATCATTTCTCATCCAAATTATCATTTACTTTTCCAGTATTGGGTGAAACATACTTAGTTTTAATTAATTCATCTTCTGCCTGATTTTTAGATGGATTAATAGCAGAGCAACTTCATTTATGATTGCTACAATGATTTCTGAAATTGAAAAGGTAATCTTTTGCAGTGGTCGTTACCGGGGATAGATGGGGAGTATGTGATACTGAGTAATAATCCATTCATGCCATTGTTCCAGCTGTGTTTTTTGGACTTCATCATGAGTTGTAGCAGCTGAGATGAACTATGGCTACCTCTGGCGACTCGTTAGTGCTAAGCTAATTACTGGTGCTTTGGTGGAGGGGGGTTAGGATGTGAGGGGAGGAGCCAGGCTAATGAAGGATTAGACAGAGGTTGTTACCCTGTTTCCCTTTGATGGGATTACTGCGCTTAGGGCTATATACTGGCTGGCTTCTAATGATGGTCGTTCTGGTGTCACTGGAAACAACACTAACTATAAAAGTGGCCTTGGGCATGAGAGGAGTGGAAAGGAAAGGAAAAAGGAAAGGAAAAGGAAGGAAAGGAAAGGAGATATACAGTGACACTGTGAGGTTTAGTTAATTAACCCTCATTCTGCACCGCGGCTGCTCTCTGCTATCACCTCACTCTGAGACACACGTAGCATTAAAGGGTTGTTTCACTGAAAACACTGCTGTAAGAATACTAGAATTTCACAATGCTACAAATCCAGAGCTTGTGTAAAATGTTGATGTGCTCCCCACCAACAACATGTAAAATGAAATGAGTGAAAAGGTATACATGTTGTGAAAAATATTCATATCATCGGGAGTTGTCATGGTAGCTCAGTTCTCATTGATATGCATACCAGCCTATAATTTCATTGCTGGTGATTCTCAGAACAGAATGAGTCACACCTACCCAACCTCAGCTTCTCAGAGCTGGCTTGTGAGAACTTGAGACTGAATTAATCTAAATTTGGAAGACAAATGTAGCTATTTACTTACATAATATTGTTTGTGCTTCTAAATTCAATTTTGCCACATCTCATTGTTTTCAACATTAAATGCTTGCATGGGCAAACAATTCATAAACCAACCAGACAAGGCTCCACAAATTAATATTTTTTATATTAACAATGGATCAAATGAAAATGTCTAACAGGTCTTGATGACCACAGAACAGAGAATTATCACCGTACTCTGCAGTTCCCCTCAGCTCAGAGTATTTTAGCCTCTTTTAGCTCATCGTTTTGGTTTTACAGCTTGCTTCAAAACACTGCATGCAGCTGCAAGCTCAGATAAACCCACTGTAGGCTACCTGCCTGGCACCAAACAGCACACAAAGTTAGCGACTAGCTGGTAGTTCATGGTGTCCATTGCTCCTAGTGAAGCATTTAGCAGCTAAAGAGACAGATTACAATTAACTTTCATGAACTGAAAACACACTGAAATAGTGATGGCTACAGGTACATATACTGTAGCCATCACTTCTGTACAAAATTTGGTGTCAATCCATCAAGAGATATTTCAGTAAATGAGCTTTGACCTGTTGGTGGCACTGAAAGAAAAGTCAGAAAATCACCAAAATCATTGTAATTGATCATCTGGGGTGTTGGAATATCTGTCACACAGTTCATGGCAATCCACCGTCCAACAGTTGTTGAAGCATTTCACTCTCTCATAAATGTGAACCTCATGGTGGCGCCAGACGTAAAGTCAGGGGATCATCAAAGACAGTGTGATTCATCCTCTGGGGACCATGAATGTCTGTATAAAATTTCATGGCAATCCATCTCATATTGTTGAGATATTTCAGCTTAGTCTTATGAAATTCCCTCAGACATAACAACTCATGCTCTATTACTACCTGTGCAATGACATAAATTATAATTATGTTACAGCACCTAGCTAGCATATACACAACACAGTGTAAGAAATATAGAGGTATGCCTCCATTAGAGCTGGATACAAATGAAGAGGTCTGATCTAAATATGCACTGAAAATACAATCATGAGCATACATGACATGTGTGGTTGGACTAATATGGTAAAATGCATCATGGTGGTGCCATAGCAACCAAGACAGGCTCCTCCCCGTCAGGGTCGAGAGCAAAGAGATGAGGATGCTGCCTGCGTGAACGAAACTGACTCAACAACATGATAAACGTCACTTGTCAATATTTGAATTATAGATGTTGCCTGTAGCTTTGTATGTATAACACTCATCTGCTTCTCTCTTTCTCGCTCTCACACACACTCTGTTGTGTGCATCAGTGACAAACTCGTCCAGGGAGTAAATTTGCCCTCTTTGTTTTGTTTTGGGGGGCTTTAATTTTGCTGCTGTTGGAAAATTACCCATAATTGCAGCCTGCAAATGCTTATCCCTCTCTTTCTCCTCTCCAGCTACTCTCTTGTGTACACTAGCTGTACACGCCAACATACACACACACACACACACACACACACACACACACACACACACACACACAGACTGCTACCCTCTGTAGATAAAATGGTTGCTGCTGAAGGATAGACCTACATTTTCTCACTGTCATACTTGGACACATTGGCACATTGAGACACACACACGCACACGCACAGAGACGTCCACCCTGAGGTTGATAATGAGACTGGGGAAACATGATTCATGTTTCTTAGTGCAATCTAATTGATTACACAGAATATTTGGCCACAAACTCGTCCAGCCAGCAGCCATTCTGTTTGTTTTCATCTCTGAGTTACATTACGTGTTTCTGGAAAGCTGTGATCAATGAATTTTATGGCCAATAAATCATTCAGGATCTCTTCCTAAAGCTGAGTTTGTGCTCCGCAAAACACACATGAGAATTCCTCGATACTGATGGTAACATTTGTCCCGGTAGTAAAGTATATGCCAGTGTAGTCAGTTAGTCAATATGTGTGATGCAATGTGTTTTCGTGCAGATGGTCTACATTGTGAAATTTCACATATGCTCATGATAATATGTAATATACACTGCATATTGCATGCATACTTCTCTATATTGCTCATCCTCGCTCTACTACTGCACATAAACATACAGCATTTATATATAGTGACCACAGATTAAGAAAGCAGACATCATGGAGGTTTTTGCAGGAGTATATTTCAACATTCTCATTGATACAGTGTCCTTTGGCCCAGATATAGATTAGTTGACCTGTCTTACCCAAGCTTAGTGTAAACTGTGATTTTATTCCTGTGGTTTTATCTCTCGTTCCCTAACAGTAAAACTCAGTGGATGTTGGTCAGTTAGTAGGTCTGGTTTATTCTGAGCAACACATAATAAACAAATAATAAAACTTTATTTGTATAGCATTTTTTTCTTAACGTCACAAAGTGCTGTACAAAGAAGACAAACTCTGGAATTACACATGTATTTTGATTGGAGTAGTTTCTGCATTTCATGGAAAATAAACTAATATAATCTAAATTGAGTTGGATTACTCTTGGATCACATGCCCCTTTTTTATGACATTGAATCCAGACCTCCACAACCGCAAAAAGGAATAAGTGTGCAAAGAAATGAATGAAATAAAGAAAAACACGACCTCAAACATTGTTTAGAGCTACATGAGCGTATGGGAACAACAACCTACCGTAAACTAAATTTCAGATTCTAATTTTAGCTATGTTTTTTCAAGTCATATGTTGTTTTAGCTGCCTATATACATAAACATAGGAATACAGATGAAAGGTATCTCGATACTAAAATCAGAGTACTCCCTTCCAGTAATGTAGTATTGTTCTCACATGACGTTGGGGTACTTGTGAGAGACAGATTACTAAAAATTGTCGAAATTCAAGAGGGAGAGGGTCACATACAATGATCTAACTTTTAGTCCCTAGTATTGGTCACGCTCCAAAGAAACAGATCCTACATTTCCCATATTAATGCAACTCGATAGTATCTTTCATTAGACCCTCCACAACCCCAGTGTGAAATTTGGGCTTTTTGTTCAAGAAATTTGTAGTCTCCTGACTCAAGCTGAGATAACCCTGATGATATCATCATAACATCACCATCAGGATTATTTTCTCAGCTTTTCCAGAGCCACAAGAAACATTATATGACTCTTTTAACAAGCTGATCAGTTCTAATTGTGATGAGTAAACTGATCTTTGTCTGTAAAATTAGCGATTTGCCCCTTTAAGCTTTATTGGGAGAGCAGTATATCCAAGTATATAAAAAATGGAGGTCAAAATTTAAAGAACACAACAAACAGCAAATATCTTGTGCAGGATTTACTGTAAACCCACAACTCTACAAGTGCATTGCATGTACTTTTTTGTCCTACTCATCCCACAGCACTATTTTCATCAATCTCACTATCCTTTTTATGGTTGCTGGTACCCGTCTATATATTGACCTGGCTTTAGATGCTGTTATGAAAAGTCTCTTTGCCATGTAGAGACACTAGGCGCTGAGAGTAGGTGACTAAGATGGCCGTAGCACAGAAAAGGGAAAATAAATTTTGTACGAGGGGGGTGAGGAAAAAAGAAAAAGACTGAGAAAAGGAAAAAGGGAAATACAAGGAGCGCGGGACTTGTGAAGTTTAGAGGTACAGCGGGACCTTATAAAGTGCGCAAAAGAGTGTGAAGATAGAGCACATAAAAAGGGAACGGGGGGTAGGGAAGATTGGAAAAGAGAGCAAAGCCAAATAGAAGACAGATTGGTCTGCAGAAAAGTAGAGAACAGGGGAGATGAGAAGGAGCGGGTGCAGGAAGGAAAGGGAGAGGATAGAGAACAGTGCAGAGAAGAGAAAAAGAGCGAGAGAGACAGAAAGGGAAAGAGAAAGAAAAAGAGAGGCAGAGTAAAGAGGTCATGGAGTGGTTATGAAACCAACTCTGACCTAATCTGGCGTGTTTATGACTGTGTTTTCCTTTTTTTCCAGGCTCTGAGATGCAGGCTGGAATTAGACTGGGCGGTGGCTTAGGATGAGCTCAAATAGAAGAGAGAGACAGAGAAATGAGAGCATATTGTACTGTCCTTTTTAGTTAGAGATACAGCTCTATGTGTGTGCATGTTTGTGTGTGTGTGTGTGTGTGTGTGTGTGGAAGGGGGTTGGAGGTGGAGAGGTCAGGGAGGGTCACAAACAGCTTCATTCAGATGCACCCAGCAGCACATGAGCCCATTCACTGAGGTCCTGTAATCATTAACCAGTGAAATCAGTACAAACAATAGAAAGGTGTTGAGGTAAGTTTCCATTATATATGTCCAGACATGAAAAGGATGCCAGGGAGGGAAACCCAGTAGTTTTTTTAAAGAGTAACAAATCTGCATTTTTTGAGTAAGTAAATTATTATGTTTACAGTCACTTTATAATGCTATTAATTTATTCTGGTCCCAGTCTGTAGTGTTCATTTAAAAAACAGCAATTATTTCCTTTTTTGAGGGAAAAACAAATAGTAATGTCAAAGCTCAGGAGACCAGGGTTCGTTGTTTTTGTTAAATGTTAATAAAATAAACATGTCATCTCTCATGCTTCGAGATAGTGTTAACACTATATTTAACCAGTATTTTACAGTTACCTTAGGTAGCATTTCACCCTTGAGTATTGTTGAGATTGCTTTTGCTTCTTCATTGTTTGGGGTCCCACAGACATCCTGTATGTGTGAAAATAATAATAATAATTGCAGTTTTCCTCATTAAATTTAAACAAGTGGTAACGCCTCCCTGGGTTTGCATATTTGATAAAGGTAATAACATAAATAAATGACCATAAAGTATCGTTCTTACATAATAAGGAAACATTTCATATTTTACATGTTATATGGACTGATCATGAACAAATATGTTTTGTTTGTTTTTTTCTAAAAAGTCAGTAACAGACAAAGAATGATACAGTGTGTTATCCTATAATGACGTTACTTACTGTATATCTGGTCTAACTCCTATTAGCAAACTTATACCAATAAAAGAAATTCAAATAGGTTTATTTGGGATTTGAGAGGGGTAGGACTGCATAATAATCACCTTTATCACAAATATAGAGCAGCTTTGTTATTTAATGTTGTTATAAAGCTGGTGGTCTCTCTTTGGAGGCCCCAAACAGAAGTAATTTTTACAAAAGTATTTTCTGTGGCAGGCTTCTGTAACATTAGATGTTGTTAATGTCATCAGTTCAAAGTCATGATTCATGATTTCATGGTTTTTCCCTAACCTTAACTTAAGTGCTGTGAGTCCCTTAACAGAACCGAAAAAAACACTAATCATGCATTTGTTGCTACAATATTGTAGTGAAAACAAATAACATACATTGCAAAGCCTTTTGAGTTAAATGTGTGATTTGTGACTTTGGACTATCTAAAATAATCAACTTGACTCTTTACATGAATATATAATAGATTTTTCATATGTTTCTCTCTTGCACTCTTTTGCTTGCACCTTTTTTCTTTGTCTAAAGCTCTCATCTATTATACTTCTGCTATGCTTTACACTGAATTATAGATTTGACATCACATTCCAGTTGACCTGCTGCCACCACACTTGGGTAGTAAGAAGTGCTGCTTTTCTGCTGAATTGTTGTTGCATATTGTATGGATTGTACAGAGGAGTGAGTGATCTTCTTCTCATGGTAACTAAACCAAAGACAATGTGACACTAATACTCATTTAATATGCAAATCCACCTAAACGTGTGGATATAAACAACAACTCTGTCTGAAAGCTAGAATGTGACAAAAGATTATGTTAATCTGTGATGTTAGAGATCTCTGGAGATCTTTGGAGTTTGTCCACTTACAATTTAATAACACCTGTGAAATCTGCTGTGAATCCCATTACAGAGACTAAGTAGACTTCTTTGAAATTATTGGCTATGCCAAATACATGCATAGACTATGTGTGCTTTGTATGTACGTACACACCATAGACTGCATATAAAGATGGATGTAGAGAGGTGTGTCATCACTCATTGGTTTGCATTGGAGCCAGGTGGAAGCCCAGAGTTGCAGCTTTTGGAGCACACTTATTAGAGGGCTCAAATTTAGCAATTGAGACGTTAATGACTCAGGTGGACTCAGGGACTTTTTGGAGCCTGCATATAGTGGCTGTCAGTGGCATTCCATTTTAAGGTACTTGGCTTTGGCTTCAGCCTCAAACCATGGTAGTTGCCACTTGGTACATACCAGAGGAACAGACCCTAGAGAGAGAGAAGGCTCCAGCTATCTTTTCACCAGCAATTGTCGGGCTAATCCAAATTGAACACGTTACCAAGCTTCAGCTGAAGTGCTCAGTCAAGCCAGCATTTTAACTGTTGTTATAACAGCAATATTTATGACTGGAATCAGTTTACTTCAATTAAATTACCACAATAAGTGGATTCGCGAAGTAAATTCACTGTACTCCATGTAAAGTTCAAGTTTGGTGAAGTTTGACATGTGAATATGTGCGGTTGACCAATTGCAATCTGTCTTGACTGTGCTGACTTTTGGGGGAACAGAGCAACCTATTATTGTACCAACCAGTGTTACATGACAGAGCCTCCCTCTTTGTTTCCATTTTGCCACAAACAAAAGTAGCAACAACCAATAGTAACCACTGCACAATGGCTACCTCTTTACCATGATGAGGGAATCCAAATAAAATGTAGATGCCCTGAATGAAACATAGATTTTTCTAGTTGATGCACAGCTTTACTGTAGGGGTTGTATTTCCTTTGCCCCATTTGACACCAATTTTAAAGGAGTTAATCAGTAAGATAAAACTTGCTCAAGTCAGGTCACTCAATCAAGGGGCAACTGTGAAAAACTACAGTCTGCAAACTTATGTACTCCTCCACAAAACCACAATGTTTTCAAAATCAAATTCTATATTCAGATGTCACTTAACAATTTCACACCTGAGGTTGCATATCATAACAATTTTGATCTCCCCAAACTTTCTAAATTTTACACAAGTATCCACTTTTTCATATAACCCAAAATGACTCTGGTAAGGTCTTGTTCTATTTCTTAAGCCAACAGCTTTAGTTAAAAGCTTACAGTCTGTCTGATCGGAGCTTTCAAGTGGTCAATACAAATGATCCAGCGTTTTCCTCAGACTGGATACCCGATAAAATCAATTTATTTGAGTGCTTCCACCCAGACTTAGCTGATCTCATCATAGCTTCATATGTTTTAGATGACATAAACCAGTTAAATCACTGGAAAATCACCCTGGCAAATGGCACAGCGTCTAGTCACTGTTGGCCCAGTCACAGGTAATGAACCAGATCCAGGACATGTTTCTTGATAACATCACAGACTGCAGCCCTAGCTGTCTTAGGACTTGTTTTACAATCATGTAGAATAAACTGTTTAATTAAGCTGTACACTCAAATAGAACAGAACAGAATAAAATAAATGCTATAGTAGCATGCTAAGCATTTTTGCCATGACTGCAAAGTCATCATAACATCATGGTAAGTGGGTTATCGTAACAGTGACATATTTTGGAGAGGCACCAAATGTTCTCTGTTCATGTGTCATCACAACCTCTCATCACATTGTGATTATATCAGCTGAGGGATCATGCCAAGCCGGTGTAATATAAACCCTGCGTTATGCCTTGTTCAAGAGCTGCAATTCATTAATGAACTTGATAGTAGGAGTGTGTGTGCGAATTTGTGTGTGTGTGTATGTGTGTGTGTGCGTGCGTGCGTGTATAATGATTTCTGGGAAGCAGCAGTGAGGCTCACCAAGTCCGCAGACTGTCTGGGAAAAGGCATAAACAGTGGTGTTTTAATGCTTCTCTCTGTCCTTCTCTGCCCGCATAGGATTGCAAAACAGCATTGCTCACAGGCATGTGTGTCTGCCTCACTTTCTTGGGAACAAAGCCAAAAACAGACAACCCTTCTGCAGCTGGATTTATTCTGATAAAACAGAACAACATATGATAAATAAAGCCTAATTCAGATCTGTATTGAATATTTTTCATTTTGAATAATATTAACATTCTACCTTCAGTAGAGATTGATTAAATGTTTATCATAAAATGTGAATACATGTCGCAATAGGCTGGTCTGGATTCATATTCATGTGTGTCATGTGCTGTTTACTGCAGGGAAAAGGCCAACTAACCACCTTCACGTTTTCTGTCTTCTCCCTTACAGGGCCTCTTCAACCCCCACCCCCTGTTCTTGCACACAAACGCACCAAATATCTCTCTCTCTCTCTGAAACACACACACACACACACACACACACACACACACACAAAGATGCACTAACATATTACTGTGCACACAATGTGTAAGTTTAAGCTCACACACACTCACAAAGACACATGAGAACACATAGAAATGCTCTCTCTCTCTCTCACACACACACACACACACACACAAACACACACAGACACACATTCCTACCCGCTCGGCTGAGACGGTATGTGAACAAACCACAGACAGGGAGAGGTAGAAAGGGCCAGGCCTCCACTCTTACTGATTACTGCAGGAGAGACGAGGAGAGAGGAAGCTGCTGCCAGCTCCTCTCACAATGACCTGCACACACACATACACACACCAAATACACATTAACGCACACACATACACACAAAGAGAAACAATAAATCTCTCTGCTGTCTGCTACATTACTGTATATACAAATGCAGACAACAGAACACGCACTTTACCACACATAAAAAAAAAATGAGATGCTCACTCACAGAGATAAAATCAGGGGAACTGTTGACGCATCTGAACATCCTCTCAGACCACACACACACATACAGTACATGTGCACCTTTTGGTTTTAAAACACACAACATACATTAATGCTTTTACAGCTTTTACAGCAGACAAACATTTACACTGACTCCCCCAGGCCTGGGGGGTCCTAGCTATAGAGAATGGGATCGTGACATGAGCAGAGTGAGCAATGCAAAGCATTGTAGTATTTTAGGCCACAGAAGCTACGGTAGAGACCGAGTAGTGGTAGTAGTGGAGGTAGACATTGCGGTGGTATTTATATCTTATCCAGCTTAAAAACATGGTGGAATGGTGAACGCTTGCTGTATTATCAACTGCCATAACCTTTCTCACGACCGGGGTGGGAAACGGATCACTAATGGAGTGCGATTTTTCAGCTTTCCAGCTTGGAAGTAAAGCAATGGAACTCAGGTTGCCGAGTTAACAAAGAGGTGTCGCATGGGATATTTAGCAGCTGTACGATGAACAAACATTACCTTTGGCAACATGTCCCGACATGTTTGTGTTTTCACTGCATTTTCACACAGATAAGTTATAATCAAAACACATTTAACTGTTGTGTGTTTACCGCTAGCTCCGCATCATGGTGTAGAGCAGCCGATATGTGTAGTTTGTTGTTGGGTTGTTGCAACACAGCTAACTTTGAACAACTAGTTGGCTGCATAGCTACATAATCAATCAAAGAAATTTTATGTGTTTTTCAGACAAACCAGCCTATAAAATGCTACAATGTCACCGTCATTACACCTCAAGCACACAGAAGTCAAAGCAACACACACTGAACGCTTTAACTGGAGGACAAAGAGACAGCAAGCTCTCACAGGAAACAACACTGCAACTGCAGCACAAACACCATAAGATGTAGCTGCACAGAGGTTACAGGTGGATGAAGCTGCACCAAAGGACAACACTGGAGACCAGCAGGAATGCAGTTTTTGTGTGCCAAAATTAGCCACTTGTTGGAGAACCTCTTGAAAGATGATGACGTGATGGTCAAGTACTACACTGGGCTTCCATGTTTTGCTGTTGTGATGGGTGTGCTGATGCAGCTTCTTCCCTGCATACCACAGACAGGCCGAAAAATGTTCTCCTTTTCAGATGCTCCTTTTAACTCTGAAGCACTTGAGGCTGAAACTGCCAATCCAGCACATTGCACACCTCTTCTTCATAGACTGAAAAACTTTGTCCACCATGTTCAGAGACTATTTACACACCTCAACCCTTTTGGTGCACTGGCCAGAGAGACATTGCTTGCCAGGCAGTATGCCACATCTGTGCGTGGAGGCTTTTGGCAATCACGTAGCGGTTAATGTGGACTGCTTTGAAATTTACATTGAGAGTCCATCAAATCTGAAAGCTACACACAGACACAGACATTTTCCCTACTACAAACACAAGCACACCATAAAGTGTCTCATTCGCATTACACCACAGGGAGCTATCTCTTCCATTTCCAAAGGGTAGGGAGGTCGTGCCAGTGACAAGCATGTGATTGAGAAGAGTGGCCTTCTTCATAAACTATTGCCTGGAGACTTGGTGTTGGTGGATCGTGGATTTGACATCAGGGACAGTGTCAGACTAATGTGTGCAGAAGTGAAAATCCCTGCATTCACAAGAGGACGCTGCCAGCTGGAAGCAAAAGATGTGGAGGAGACACGGCAGATAGCTCACCTCAGGGTCCATGTGGAGAGGGTGATTGGATATGTACGCACCAAGTACACCATACTAAGTGAGACCATACCAGTCAGCATGGTACTCCCATGTGAAGGCCAGGACATGATTTTCCTTGACAAGACTGTTTCTGTGCTGTGCCTTGTCTAATATGTGCCCTAGTGTTGTTATGAAACCACCTAGTTAAACTGTATACTTTTGACATAAACCCCCTTGTGATGTAGACTGCATTAACAGTGTTATTCATATGTTGCATATCATGTGTTACCATAATAAATGATGGAAAATTAATACCATTCTGAATCTCCATTTGTGTAACATAATATTGACTAGTACAATGCTGAAGTAAATATGTGTAAAGATCAAAATACCAATATAGTGCAAATACAACAGTAAAGTGGCAGTGTAACCTTCAAGTACTAACATTTCAAGTAAAACTGAGATTTTAAAAAAGGCAAATATAAAAATATCAAGATAAAAACTTGACATAAAAATTGCTCTGAAAAGTCCAGATAGCGACTGTGTCTTCTGCTTAAAGGTGCAGTGTGTAGAACTTGGGCAGAAATGGAATATAATATTCATAAGTATGTTTTCATTTGTGTATAATCAAATGAAAATAAGAATCATTGTGTTTTTATTATCTTAGAATTAGCCCTTTATATCTACATATGGAGTAGATCCCCTTTCATGGAGGCTGCCATGTTGCACCGCCATGTTTCTACAGTAGCTCAGAATGGATATAATAGAATGGATAATATATATATATATATATATATATATATATATATATATATATATATATACACGTACATACTGTATATAAAGATAAAAACTGAACAGAAAACACGAAATTCGGACTTTGCACTGAAAAGTCCGAATTGCGTGTTTTCTGTGTAGTGTGCAACATGTTAATTAAAATAAAAAAGACAAATATAAAAAAACAATGTAAAGATACAAATTAAAGACACAAACTATTGAACAAAAAAGTGCCTGTGTTCAGCAACATATAAAGGAGACATAAATATAAAAACACGCTTGTGCTCCACTGTTTCAGTTCATCTGTGTGCATATGGCGCAGAGCCACGGCTCACTTGCTGAAGATGCCTGACTGAGTCCCACACATCCGATGTGGAACCACTGGATTGCACAGTTTTCGTTGTCACAAGCCACCATGTCGTCCTGGTCTTCAGGCCCTCTGCAAAGGAACCACAGTTTGTTTATGTTCTCTAGTGACCGTTTTCTTGGCCTTCTTGTGCGAAATGGCAGTAACTCGGTTGAAGGCTTAGCATGCGGTGTTGTGGAGGCTGTTCGTTTGTAGTAACAAGCCACAAGCTCCGGTACAGAAAACCCTGAGGAAAAACTCCTGTGTCTTTGTCAAAAGTGTTGTCCAGAAGTCCACATCCAGTATGATCCGATCCACAACACAGTCTTTCTGCATCCACACTACAAAGTCCCAAAACTCTGACCCAGTCACAAAGATCCGTGTTTGTGCTTGGCTTTAGTGCTTGTGTGTCCGCTTCAAGTTTAATGTCCCATCAGTTAGCTGGAGACAAAGGTTGCTGTCATCTGCACAGACCTGCAGGATGGAGTTGTTGCGGTACTTAAATGTGCATTTGACTTCCAGACAGCCTTTCCCTCAACATGTGCAATGAATGAACCCAATCAGGTGATGCGCCAACTTCTGGGATTGATGGATTTACTATAAACCCACATTGCTCCACTTTCTGGTTCCCGTGCTGGGATGCTGACAATGTGACGTAGGTCTGCCTTGCTTCTTCCTCGTGGTTTACCCCCCATCTGATGGCAGCTGTGGTTGCTGTTTTTGGGGTAGCACACCCTCCTCACAGTTGACATAGCTGGTCTTGCAACACTGGTGGACACAACGGCATGGATATTGGAAACTGTTATTCTTCCTGCTCGTGATGTGTACCAGGCAGGGGAACGATATTGCTGTCTCGTCTGAGTTTCCAACACAGCTGCCTGTCTCTCTGTTACCACTACCACATGTGTGAGGCCTTCACAGTGCTGGTGCAGGACAGACAGTTTGCATCTATCCTTTCCTAGGTAACGAAGGTGCTGTAGGGACTTTGGCACTACATGTGGCTTAACAGGGTCTGCGTAATGATGGTAGTAGTCCATTCGAGAAAGACAAACAGCCTTGTCAGTGTGCAAAATCTGAAGTAGGGGTGACAACCACTGAAAATGTGGTTTTTGGGGTCACGCTGCAGCCAACATGAGTCCATATCCCTGACATTCGTCTCTCTCCACTGATGCACTTGTCGAGCGCCTTCTTCTTAGCTGCACCAGCGGAGAAATCAATCTTGTAGCCCACCTCTGCTTGGACCTTGTCCACACTAATGGGCATCATCCAGTAGGCTGGAACGTCAGTGACTGTCTTGGTGCCCCATATCTGCATTGCTACTTTAACTTTAAATAGGAGAGCCCCAACATGTGTGCAAGACTCTGCTACGCCAGCCAGCCAGTCACTGGAACTGAGGATCAACCATGGCTCAAGGTTCATTGAGGCATTGAGAGTGCAAAACCTAAGACATAAATAACATTGAAATAAGTATAAAATTAGTGATTAAAAAAAACAACCAAAATAGCACACAGCTTCACATTTACAGGTAATCTCCATTACAGAAACTAGACCGAAACAGCGCAGACACAACAGCAACAATAACAGTGATTTGGCTGGAGAGCACACTTAGTGAAAGTAAACAACTTAACCAAAATTTGGCCAACGTGAAAGGCAAACTGAAATGACTAAATGTGATGCAGTGTAGGCCTTGGAAAAAGAAATTGTTTTGTTCAGTTTAAGTCGGTGACACAGAGAGGTTTGTGTGTGGTGAGTGGCAATTATCTATCTTTGTGAAAATGACGGTTTTCTGGTCATTGACTCTGAAAATCTGCAGGTCCTCCACCCATCCATTTGTAAACTAAAGGTGGGCCTTGAAAGATTTATAATTTCGGAACTGCTTGAATGTATAAGTGCTCACACCACAAACAAGGTAGGAAAACATGTCTGGAAATGTTACCTACGGGAGCTCGTTGAGATCACCTGACCACTCTTGGTGTTCATACAGATCAAGCCAATTAATTTCCTTTCTTTTGTTGAAGTAGCGCTCTTTTGCTTCCTTGTTCAGCTTCTCTCAGTAAGGAATCTTGCACTTGTTCTTTGCCCAGTCCATTTGTGTTTTTTTTCTCTGTTGATTTGTCTTTGTTGTTGTTGTGTGCTCGCGGTTGCTGTAAGCAAAATTAATGTAAACAAAGAGGTGTATCCTAAATGATGGCGATCACTACCCAAAATGCAAGGCACCATCAGGTGGATGCCTATTCTCTATAGGTGACTAGAGGCCGGTACTACGAAGCAGGATTTGGGGTTAGTGAGGTAACTTCGGGTTTTTAACTCTGGGTTTTCAGGGTTACGACGGTGGTTCACTTCTTACTGGGGTACATCGCCATAGCAACTTATGCTGAATTGCTAAACTGCTTCGGAGCAGGTTAACTTCAGAGGATCGTATCAGAATCTGTCAACACCTCATCCACTGACCAATCAGATCACCGGAAAAAAAGGAGTCATCATTCCTACAGGATCCCAACTAGGGATGCCACGATGAGGAAATTTTCCCACTGACTAATAAACTCGTGACAACATCGGTGTTACTGGTTACACCAGACATTTTACAAATTAAGATATTCGTCAATGATGCTCATCCGTAGAGAGCTTACTTTGATCTTTAACATTAGATTTTTAGTTTAGATCTTCTCTTTATTTCAGAGAGTTAGTGACGGCGGGCTTCAGGCTGCTGCCAGTGGGTCGTGCTCCATGTGCAGGCGGGCTGCAGCGCACACAGATGGGGATGAGTCAGAGGACAATTGCCGATTAGAACCAGAACCGGAGCAACTCGCCTGCCATCAGGAAAGAGACACACAGAGAGCAGGCAGAGAGCAGGAGAGTTGCTGCCGAAAACAAGCACCGAGACCCGAGGAGACATGAGACCAGCTGCTTGCTTACAGCTAGCGTTACTTTTGTTTACGGCAGCAAGACGGAGAACAGACGTCTCACTTGGCTACTTTTTGCTGCGACTCTGCTGCTGCTGCAGACACTCCCGGAGGAGACACTGTCAGTTTATAATTGTAGCGTCCGTCGTCCGACTAAGTATTGATAACATGCTTGATACTTAACAAATTGGAGTTTTTTTATTTGATGAACATGGGTGCTGACACGTGAAAATGAAATAAATGGGTTTGCTTCTCTAGAAAAAAGCAAAACTACAGTATGGGCGGTGTACAAGTAATGTAATCGGTGTATGTCCCAACACCGTGTAACACCGTGTAACACCGGTAACACCGACTACAGTGGCAAGCCTAATCCCGACATGGACAAAAGTCCTGAGTTTAGAATAAAGTGACAAGTAAAGAAGAGCAAGATATATTTTTATCAGTAGACACATTTTATTGTTCCAGGCTTTCTATTTCCACTCTGGTTTTAAAACACTAAACACATAATGATGATGTTCGCTGTATTTTAATTGTTCAAAGTTCACTTTATCCCCGGAGTGATAGCTGACATTGTGGATGATTTTACACTGTGACTCCATCACTTTAGCTCAGAATAACATCAGACAACTGTGTGATGATAACTGGAAATAAAAATGAAGGATTGTCTTTTATTAGAAAAATAATCCACACACTGTTAATTGGCTCCCATGATTATAAATGCAACATTTCATCAGTCATTAACTACTTTTCCACTCTTTGTTTTGGTAGCAGAAACAGTCTGGCATTACTTTAAGTTTTTTATGTGACATATTCAGAAGGGTTTTTGCTGTTTCTCTGCAGGTACTTGGTATCACCGTTTCATCTCATATCATATGAGGTATTTAATTCATGGTTCTGATGATGTTGCTCATAATTAACAACCATACCTCTTTCACATCAACATGCTCGTAGCTGGATAGGAAAACCCAGAGTTGACTGAGCTAGTTGATAGCCAGTTTCGTCGTACTGGTTATCTGGACAGCCAATGTTGGACTCAGTGAAGCCAGCTAACAAAAAGATTTACTGAGCGTGTTGAACTTGCTTCATAGTACAGGCCCTAGGACTCCCAAAACCTTGGTATTTCACCCAGATGGGCGTGGTTTTGCAGGACGGAGCAGTGCGCACTTCGGCGAGCTCCGTGACTGTTTCAGCCCTTGGTCTGAGTGCACGTTCATGAGTTAGTTTTGTAAAAATAGTGTGGGTTACTACTTTTAATTTGCACTATCCAGTCATGCTAACATTAGAATGTCGTAACATGTGCTGCATATCATGCGCCATCAAAATATTGGATGAAATTTACTGGCTAGTGTATGTTAGCTAACTTCACATTAACAGTTTTCCTTTGTAAACAAGCTTTGTGTGCAGAGTGCTTGGTAACATTTGCCCCATGGAGCTATAAAAAATGAGGTCACCCTAGTCTATTGTTAAAATTAAATTGGTTAACCCCAACGTTAAATTATATAACCCTAACGTCACCAGTTTGTCAACAAATTTAAAGTGAATTGTACCTTATCATTAGCTGTTCAATTTACAATCAGCAAGTGAGTGTATGAGAGTTATGTGTGTGTGATTGAGAGTGAGAGAGTCAACCTGCCCTTTTGCCTTTGCGTTTCTTTATTCAATTAATGGATTGTATTTTTGTTTTATCTCTCACAGATGGGTTCAATGCTGCAGCAGCATGAGAGAGACATGCATGTGATTACACACACACAGAGTGAAATCTTCATATAGGCAGGGTGGAAAATATGGGGAGTCACGGGGGGGTATCAGACAAACTACACTGAATAATACATGCATTCAATATGAGATAGGTTATTTGTGCAGATGTATGTTGTTTATGAACGTATACATAATATTCTATCAAAGTATTCCTATAATTTGTATATTTGGTCTTGCATCTTTGTACATGGAAATAATTCTTGTGTAAGATAGGACCTCGGTTACTGTTAATGACATGTTTTGACAAACACAATAATATCTAAATTAAGGAGTTGCAACATGCACTGCCTCTGGTGATTACACCAACTGAAATGTAGTTTGGTGAGGAGTTCCCAAACTTTTCCATGCCAAGGACAACAGAAACAGAAACCTTTTAGTATAAAATCCTATGCTATGTCTGCTGTGAAGAGGTATCCTACCCCTGGCAATAGAAGTAGGTAAGTGAGGAAGGTAGAGTGTATTTGGTCTGTGACCTGGGAGATGATTAAAATAAATTGCACTTAGTTTTATTGTAGACTACTTTTGTTTGATGCAAATGAGTGGCAATGTTGGACTGAGTGGCAAAGTATGGGCTAGTTTTATTCCTAAAGCTTGGAAAATTAGGCAAACTAGACTGAATAATATATGCATACAATATGGATTGGTCATACATGTCAAGTATGAAGGCATATGTTTTCTTCTCATTTGTATATTTGGTCTCACACCTATGTACATGGAAGTTGATAGTCTGCCCCCCCCACCCCCCCCCCCATCTGATTAGATTTATGTCATTGGACATAATGTAATCCATCTAAATGTCAATATATTTAAGCATTATGTAGTTGTACATATTCCAGTATATCATTATGATGGTCAATCTGAGAATGAGGTCTGAGGTATTTGAGAATCTGCAGGGAAGTCTAGTCGCGATTGCAGTCAAGTGCAAGGTGCAAAAATCAAAGTGTATCTTTGTTAATCGATGATCACAAAAACATTAAAAAAAATCATCTGTTTGAAATTACACTTAGGCATGAAGTCTCCTGTAGGTTTAATCTTGGGGTTAAAGCAAAGATTAGGTTAATAAACAACTTTTTAGGTTTTGCTAACTTATCCAAAAAGTGACGAGACAACCCAATGCGAGTCAATGAGAATGCGCATCAGGCACACAACACTGTGTGATGCAGGATGTAAGGCACCATCCCTGGGTGAAATAAAAATTTTTAGGGAGTCCCATAGGTGACCTAGGCAACCACCTAGGGCGCCATCTAATGGGGGGCGCGGATGTAACAAGCTAATTTGCGCTGGAATGAGCTGCAGTTAACATGCTCCCAGCACTCCTATCTAATGCACTGGTATCCTTCATGGCGCCTGCACATGGATTTGCTGGATGTTTCCATTAGCTGAGATTATAAAATTTGGGCAGGAGTTGTGTTAAAAATTGATGAGCAACCCATTTTGCATAACACACATTTTGTTTTTTCACATTGTGTTGTACTGAAACTGAACACTGAATTACATTATTTTTGAGATTACAACTGTAGTATAGAGAGAGGTACCAGAGGTAGAAAAGCAGCTGTTAGTAGTTAGAATCAGGAGATATTATGAACAGGAAAAAATGCAATTAATGTACATTACCTCATTTAAATTTTATTTTAAACATAAAAACAAAATGGCACAGGTTAGGAAACTACAGCACACCAGCTGTAATAAGTTCGAACTTAGCCTAGTTATAACCAAAGTTTTTATGGTAACACTTTACTTTAAGCCCCCCTATTTAACATACATCAGCAGTATATAAAAAAAAATTTAAAATGGTTTACAACACACTAGAATGTACTTATAAGCAAATATGAGGAGCTTTTTAAGTGGTAAGCAATGTAAAGTATTTGTCAAATTATAACTTCTCATATGAAGACATATCTTATATCATTACAACTGTGTTTTACTTTATTATCATCAATTATCTCTCTAAATACCAGAATCCAAACTTTTGACTGGTACTGTATATCTGCCTACAACAACATTACAGGGTGTAATAAACCATTTATTAACTGTTTATATACTGCTTATAAATGCTAAATAAGGGGACTTAAAGTGTTACCAATAAGTTGTGACTAAATATTTACACCCAGTAACTGTGTAAATGTTCAGATTTACAGATAAATAATTTTACTCAAAATAAACAATGAATAAAATTAAATACATTAATATGTTAAATGTATTGCTTTCATTTTCTTCAATTAAAAGTAGCTTAAAAACTGACTCATGTACTCTCACGGTTAGATTATTGCAACGCACTGTATACTGGTTTGCAAAAAAAAACTATTGATTGACTGCAACTCGTCTTTACACTAGCATTGAGGATAGATTTTAAAATTCTTTTACTTGTTTTTAAAGCTCTGAATGGGCTAACACCCTCTTACCTGTCAGATTGCCTGTCGTAGTATGTTCCAAATCGCTCCCTCAGATCGCATGGTGCTGGTCTGCTGAAGGTGCCACTGACGAACAGCAAGAGGTATGGCGATGCTGCCTTCAGTTGTTATGCACCAAGGATTTGGAACATGCTCCCCCCTCATATCAGACAGGCCACCTCGGTTGACAGTTTTAAGAAGCAACTCAAAACCTACTTCAATGACCTTGCCTTTTATTGATTTTGTTTTACCCCTATGATTTTATCCCTTCTCTAGAATTTGTCTTTTACTCTTTTACTATGTCTTAACTGATATTTATCCTGTTTAATATGTATGTGTGTGTGTATATGTATGTTTATGTTTCTGTATGTATGCATATATATACGCATGCATATGTATATGTATATATATGTACGTGTGTGTGTGTGTATCTATGTGCTTGTGCATATGTATATATCTGTATCTATGTTTTACATTTCTTTTGTGAAGCACTTTGAGCTGCATTTTATGTCATGAAAGGTGCTCTATAAATAAAGCTTATTATTATTATTATTATACTTAAGATGTACAAGGAAAAACAAACAAATAAACAAAACCTCCTAAAAGGCTGCAGGTATTTTAATGGGACATGTGAGCTGCTGTTGATGTTAGAAAGAGAACAACCTGCAGGTCTGACTCTACTGACAGGATGTCTCTTGTCTTGTTTTCATGTTTACCAGCCATCAGAGGGCCACATAACACAAATATGAATGTGCATGGACATTGATTGATATCCGTTTTCCACAAGCAGCCAAAACCTGTCTGTCAACCTGTTAGCCGAGTAGTTTTGCCAGTCGGCTCAGTGTGTTGAGATCTTTTGGCTTTTCTTTGAGCTGTTTTTTTGGGTCAAATCTTTCCATCACTGCTCTGACGCTCACTTGTTTTCTGACTGCTTAGCTCCTGCAATACTCCCGAGCTGGAAAAGCGCGTTGTGTTGCTATGGCAACCGGCAACCGTGAGTTGCCATGTCAACTATGACTACCTGCAAGTTTTTAATGTGGTGGTTTTGATATTCATTACTTATATATTCAGTTTTGATATGTTCGAAAACCTAATACCTAGTTAAAGGTACAGTATGTAGTATTTAGTGGCATCTAGCGGATAAGACTTGGCAGAAATGGAATATAATATTCATATTTTTTAAATTAGTGTATAATCATCTGAAAATAAGAATTTTTGTTCTTGTGTTACCTTAGAATGAACCCTTTATATCTACATAGGGGGTCCTCTTCCACAGAGCCTGCCAGGTTGCAGCGCCATGTTTCTACAGAAGCCCAGAACAGACAAATCAAACACTAGCTTTCGTGTTTTTCGCATGTTTTGCGCCCACCATAGTTTCTCTTACACTCTTGGAAGTGGAGGGCAAGGGGAGGGGTATTCAGCTGGTTGCAATCTGCAACCTCACCACTAGATGCCTCTAAATCCTACACACTGGTCCTTTAATGTAAATGTCGGCGATTTTTTTTATGTGGTGAAATGTTACAACACACACAATAAATGAACAATAATGACCTTGGCCCATCCTCGGCACCCACTTTGGGAACCACTAGCAGGCTATAGAGTGAGGAGTAAAAGAGATAATATGGGGCATATGTATATATATATATACACACACACACACACACACACATATATATATATATATATGTGTGTGTGTGTGTGTGTGTGTGTGTGTATATATCATCAATTGTTCTGTTTTTAGCGGCCTTTAAGGAGCCCCATTTCCCAAGAGGTGAGCCCATTGGCGAGATGAGGGTGCTCAAGGTTAGTTCAGACATGTCTGAAATGACAGCAGGGCAGAGAGGACTGAACAGCGCAGATGTTTTGAACAGCAGAGATTACAACTGAAGAGTTAGAGCAGATGAGAATGTTTGTGAATACTTTGGATATGAACGCAACTAAGTTAGGAGTTTGAGAATAAAAACGTGAAGGTTTCAACTTCTAAAAGCAAATGCTGTTGTGGAACCAATCTGTCCTAGGCTATGGAAAGTAAGCCCCAGGAACACGCTTTAGTTTTTCAGGAAGACCGATGAAAGAAATGTTAAATGAGAGCTTGCTTTGAGTTATAGAAGCTAGTGGAACAGAGACTAGCGCAGATCTGATGCCATGCCTTCGGCTCTCTATAACAAAAGGTTATGCAAATAATGTTAGACTGAATGACCACAATAATGACAGTTAGTTAAGCTCATAAGATCAGATATTTCCACCTCACTCTAAACTGAATGAATACTGTTAACTAACACAATTTTATATGTAAATAAATAAAATAAAAGCTTCATATTAGCTTCTGATAAACTTTGGAATATATTTTTACACAAAATGAGGTCTGTGGATTTTGTCCCCCATCACTTACATTGAAAACACATTAAGTAGGGGTCTTTTAATGGCCAGTATGAACAGCAGGAATGATTACATCAAGAAAAACCTGTTTCAATGTTCATGTTGGGCACCTGACTGTTGTTTCAGACAGACTTAGGAATTGTGAACTAATCCTTTAACAGAAAAGTGACAATTCAGATTTTAATTCCCTCAGAACTTAAAAAGTCTCAAACTTAGTACGTAGCATCTGTCCTGTAAAGCAATGCTATTACGTAAGCACATAAAGTTCTACTTCACATTTGATAAATCATGTGCGTGTAGATTAATACACTGCATACGTCAGGTCGTGTCAAAACACAATACACATACACTATATATGTGCTTCCATGCTTGTGAGGACCTCCACTCACTCCTTTAATCTTTAATCATCTCAACTACATCATCAAACCCAATTTAACCTTAACTTAAAACCAAGTCTTGAAGCCCTGAAATTAAAAGAAATAAATTAAAGATATTATGACCTGGACAAAATGTTTGCGCTTTCCAAACATTTCCTCTCTGTCAAGGTCTAAACTCATATCGGTCCCCGCAAAGATTGTAGTACAAGAGTACACACACACACACACACACACATGCTAGGACATATTTCTCTTGTTGCTGGCCAAGTTCTTTGATGTAAAATGGTCAGCAAAATGTTCTCTCAAGCGTTCATATGTCTCAACAAAACATCTGTTCCAGACAGGTATCCCTCCATCGGCACTCAAAAGCTGAGCTCCCTCTCTTGGGGCTTTACAGTACGTCTCCCTGGGTTTTCCGCGTCTCTGTTGGAGCTCCTTTGTAGCTGTTTGAGCTGTGCGCCAAAATCAAAGCCAGGTCCCCCTTCCTACAGGCACCAGGATCTGTCTCTCTGTCTGTCTCTCTGTTTTACTCTCTTTCCAGCCCTAAATTTCATGATATCTCTTTTCCCATTCCTGGTTGTTGAAAAAAAAAAAGAATTTAATTGTCTATTAAAATAAGTCTTTAAACACAAGACATGACTTCACTTTTCTATAGTCTTGAATGCAGTTTTGGGTGCAGAGATGAAAGGTTGTTGGAAGTCAGATTTGTGTGATTGACGGGAGGAAAAAATACTAAATTAAAGAGTTAAATGTCCAGTGTCGTCTGCAGCTCTGTGTGTTGTGTGTTGACGGCTGGAGGTAGGCTGAAGCCTGGCATCGTTCAGGGTAATGTGGCTCTGAGAAAAAAAAAAAAAACGATGCTCATTGCTTTCCTATCGCTCATGCATGCCGCCATTTGCATGTATATTGCAGACACAGAAATGCATATGATTGAGAGCTTTCTAAAGTCCCAAACCACCATCTCTCTCCTTTCTTCCCCTTTCTCTCACTCCACTCCACATCGCCTCACCCAACCATCTCAAAATATTTGCAAAATCTCTGCCACCATTTTGTCTGATATCTTTTTTTTCCCCTTTTGTCTGAAATATATTAACATACTCCTCTCTCCTCCTCCTCTGATGTCTGTCTTTTTCTTTCTTGCTTTCTCAATTTTTTTTCTTTTGCTCCCTTAATGCAGCTTTTATCGTGAGTCCTGTTCTTTTTTATTAGCAGTCCAGAAAGCGTGACATTTATGTGAACTGCTCTTGGAGTTTCTCCTCCCTATTGTCTATCAGTGAAGCTTCAGACCCCCCAGCACCATGGCTCCATACAGAGTCAGCTCTTGCCCTCTGTCACCATTCATAATTCTCATATCAGCCAGCAATGAAACTTAATATCTTCATATCTTCATATCAACCATCCCTGCCTTTTAATAATACGGGAAATTGCTGGTCTAGGTAGCTGCTTGAAATGAATATTCTGGATCTACATCAGTTGCATTCATTAAATCAGAAGAAATAAAGGGAGGAAAATATCTGGTTAACTATTGTTTTATGAAAATATTACATTTGTCATTTACAAGTGACAGTGATCATTTATCCAGATGTGCAAAATGTGCAACACAGTGATGATGAGTGTACCAAAGCCTCTAATGACCACAGAACATTTCCCCTCCCACTGTTAAGTCCTCTCATGAGAGCAACCTGGAAACTGAACCTGTGTGTACGTGTGTACATGTCTCTCTATGTGTGTGTGCTGGGCACATGCGCACATGCCCGCATTAACAGACGCAGTTCCTGACTGATCTGTTTAAAGACACACCAGCCACTCTGATTACCGTCTCCATAGCCAGCCATAAATAATGAGATTTAGCTCAATTAGGATCCTCTTGAGGTGTAAAATAAGTGGAGAGGCTACAGTTAGCCTCCAGTAATCCACACAGCTCCTGCTCGGCTTGCTAGTGGATTACAACCCCGGGGTCACTGTTTATCCTTTACGTAAACTAGCTGCTGTGTGCAGTGCTCACGCTGCAGAGCCGAGCAGAGCAGAGCAGACACCTCCTGGCCTGATAGCATCTGATCTCTCAGCTACTTGACGAACAACAGGACACTCCGGCTTCAACCTTCCCCCAGCAGCAGTACCATCACCGCCAATGCTCCATCCATCTTCCAGCTCTTACTCTGGATCTCTATCTCCACTGTTCAGACATGGGGACTGGAAGGGCAATTCAATCTCTGTTATATCTGCTGAGAAATGGTGATGCTGCCGCCGCCTGATACAGTGGGTGGTGAGCCACAGACTACATGTGTGTAATGCCACACAGGAAGTCCGACACAAGAAAGAAAACCTTTAAGATTCGAATGTGCTGTGAAGAGCTTTCTACAGATTACAGTTATATACAAGCAAACTACATTCAAATTTCCAGTTTAATGTACAGGATCTCAGATTTGTCTTCTCTCCAAATCTAAAAATCAAACAATATAATTGTGAGGTCTCCGACTAGTCTGAGACTCAGTCAGGTTACAACTCACAAGTTATTTGAATCTTAACATCCAAACTGACCAGGCTGACATGCCCTATTTTCTGCAGATCTGATTAAACAGATGTTGCACGATAATCATGAAGATGAGAGTGTTATTTTGACGGGAGGTCGGCTCGCTCGCTCAAGTCTTGTTTGTTTTTCTCATAATTGTTTTTACATTTGAATATGTTTGCATTGATTACATTTAAATCACAGTGATAAGACAAATCTAATTAGAGGTGAAAGAATAAAGAAACGTGGCAGATTTATTACCCAACTTAACCGTGTTTTCCCCATTGCTGTTGAGAGTTTTACTGATTTTTTTCAAGGACAGTTGTGCTTCTTCTCTGGTTACCTTCTTACAGTACAAGTGGACACGTTAGCAAGGCTACTGAATAGTAGCCTGCTGACGGTTTCTGCTGTCTTCATTTGTCATGTGACCCTCGCCTTGCAGGTTGTAGTGGTCCCTCAAGAGTCTCCCATTTTCTGCAGATAAGTTTAGACCCTCCACAATGCTAAAAAATCAATCGTCATATAATAGGCCTTTGTATTGGCATGCTTTCTATTGCACAGTGTAATGTAGCTTCATAGTCTAACCATGCAGCGTTATTTTGTTCATTGGCAAAAGAGAAGCGTGTTAGATAAGTTTACCACAATTATCAACACAACTCTATGTTCAGTACAGAAAGTCTGTGTACTCAGGCGGGGAAGACAATGCAATAAACAAGAGTATCAGATGACTTCTGAGAATGACAGAACTACAGAGAGAAGTTTTTATAAATGACGCGTTGAACCGTCATGCAATTCCACAAATTGCTTGCCAGTCAGACTGATGTGCATCTCACTCTTCTCTGAGTGACAGAAAAGGCTGCAAATTTCACCTCAGAGGTTTGACGACACCTCAACCAGTATGTGACAGAAACTGTAGTTTTGCAGAAGGAGAAAGGAATGTCTCCCAGAGAGGTGTGGTCTGTCTCTCTGTCTCTCTGCATGTCTGTTGGTCTTCTGGGCTTCCATTTTATGGCGTGTTGGTGAGGCCGACACAGATATGGTTTCACTCCCCTTGGCAGAGCCAGGCCCCGCTGCTGACAGCAGGTTTTATTTGATGTGGACGTCCCGTGTTGGGTTTCAGCACTGGCTTCAACATATGATCTCCATTATGACCAGAGGAGGAACGCATGCTGGTGGATGACTGGTGACTCTGGGCAGACAAGGAGAGGTGGTGGTGGTGGTGGGGAGGGGTGGGGGGGGCAACAGACGGAGAGTGGCGTAGAGGGTAGGAGAAATTTAGATGTAGAGAGAGACAAATGGATCAGGTGGATGAGACAAGATGAGAAGATGAAACGGAAGAACGGATGGAAGACATGAACAGAATTAAAAACAGAAAGATATGAAGGAATAAGTGAGGAGAGTGAACAGAGTTTGGTGTTAATATAAACCAGTTTAACTCCTTCATATCTTTAGCATTTAGACAGTTAAGCCTGTCATATAACACACAAGAACATTTATATACATTTTGTCCCTTACAACAAAGATAAAGTCCTGCAGAAAATATTTCCACTGATTTTTACAGTGTCCACTTTTTAAAAAATGTACAATGTATTGTCAGTGGTTTGGATTGTCTTACATTTAACACACAGCAGTGATGACAATGAGGACATATATGTTTTCTTATGGGTGCCACAGATATGCAGATTAGAAGTTTGCATCTTCCCACATGGGCATCATATACCATCTGTTTATTTATTGTACAAAAGGCAGCACTATTAATGCTATTGGTGTTATTCATGTTTGTCAGTGTCATGTCTTTGAAAAATATGTAGCCCTGTACGTTATCATTCAACTTATTTAACCTTGTAATGGAATTTTCCCATTTTAATGAAGTCATTTAGTCCATAAATGTGATGATGTAAACATAGTGATGTACATATGAGTAAAGTTAAGCGTAAAGTTGGGTTACAATTATCTGTCTAGTTATCAATATCCCACTGCACAGTTCCACTGATGCAGGAACTCAATGGCGCACAGTCAGTCTTCACAACATTGGGTTTTACATTTTACAAATCTATATCTATGATATATGCCAGGCCTATTTTTAATCAAAATGTCAACATATTTTGTCTCTCAGCAAACTTTATGAACCACATTCAACATTAGTTCCACAGTCCTGAAAATGAGGAGGATGTAATACATCCATCTGCAAACAAAGCTGAAATGAAAACGACTACTAGCTGAGGATATAAATTGCTAATCTGATACAGCATGTACAATGGCTCATGAAACTTAATTATATGTTGGCACAATATACGTGGATGTTACCTAACTAGGTGCCTCTGAGTGCAGTCCTTTAAAATCTGGAATATGTTCAACTAATAGATTCAAGGTGTTAGACGGCATTTGTTTAAAGCGAGAAGAATTAATTACACAGAAAGTCTTACATAGCACCTGCTGTGAAAGGTCAAAAAGATAAGTGACTGAGCAAACAAAGGTTTTGTTCGACAAATTTATAAATTCTGTGTAAGGGTGTCTAATAGGTAAGAGAGCAGAAAAATGACTAAAGAAATATACACGCAGGCGCTGCACAAAGACTACCATCATTGTAATGAATTCACATCATATATCAAATTATTGTCAAACTCCAACTAAGTGAAGTGATAATTGACACAAATGGAGCCTATGATGACAGTAATATAGGCAAAACAGTATTATCATCAGTTTTAACAATTAGGAATGAAACCTCAGACAGATGATATTCTGCATGACCTTCATAGGCCTCTTTTTTTCACATCATTATGTCTGCATTTACATCATTTCTAAAACAGGCTGTTGTTCCCAACCACATATAGAACAACCTTGCAAATGTAATTCTTAAATAATGGGAGTAAGTTGCTTATGGTATAGCTTCCCATCTTCCCTTGTGTTGGTGATAACTTGGCCTAACTCTAGCACCAATGTGTTTAATAATTTGATGGAGAGGGAGGGGGGGGCATATTTATTGGATTTAACTGTTTTGGGGGCTCTCTCTCCGTCAAATTGAGCCTGCACACCATTCTATAATTCCTTCTTATCGGCCAGAGGCTTTAGTTATTTACTTTAAAATGGACTAATTTCTTATTCCAGCGGAGGGGGGACCGGCCGCTGACTTGAACAGCTGCTTCATGACCCAAAAAACTGTCAGTCTTTCCCTGGAATAAATTGTGGAATGTTCCATTCCGCGGCGCGGGGGTGGTCGACGCTAGACAAGACCACGAATCCTCTTTGAAAATCTGCTTTCATCTCGTTTTAGTGAAACAAACACAATCATATGTATGTTTTGAGCTACATGGTTCTATTCGTGAGAGATCCAGTGAGGTTTCGAACCGATGTGGAGTAGACGTTTTCTACCGCTCACCCCCGCCTCTGAGAGCAGAGATTCGTGTAGGCTCATAGTAGAATCAATTCACAGAGAGGGCAGCTTGAAACCGGCCGCTCATGCCTGTGCGCTTAGTTTGGAGAGAGTGGCGTGTCGGGCAGCTTGGAGTTTAATAGTCCGGGTAGCATCCGTGCTGTATGTACATGTCTGTCTCTCCCCATGTGTACGTGCATGGCTGTTACGGCTGTAAAAGACTCAGAGACCGAGAGAGAAAAAGAGAGAGAGAGAAATGTGCTCGGAATTTAGATTTGACATGTTGTTAAATATGTGATTGAATCTTTGTTTAGGCGCAGCGGAGGTTTATGACAGATGTGGTGAAATAAAGTTTCAACCAAGTCCGCTTCTCTCTCTCTCTCTCTCTCTCTCTCTCTCTCTCTCTCTCTGTTCCTCTGTGTGTGTGTGTGTGTGTGTGTGAAATACAGCGACTGACACGGAGATGAAGAGTATGTGCGAGCATTTTTCCTTCCCACCCCCCCACCCCAAAAAATCTCTCAAACTTTTCACCGTGTCAAAACAGATCTGACACAGAAACACATTCATTTTGACACTTGTCACACACAGTTGGCGTGACTCAGATGGCTACAAAGTTGACAGGCTTCGTGCCCAGCTATACCTCTGTTATTTGTTCATGTGCACAAAGACACACGAGTGAGAAACATCTGATCCATCAGCACATTCAAAATTAAAGATTTGTCAGATTAAACCACCCAAATATTCACGATACTTCAGTGGGAGGTTTAATAACAAGATGGCCCAATATTTTTGTGTAAGGTGCAACATAAACATTGAAGTGTCACTTAATTCTTGCTATAATATTAGAAAATTTAAAGGCCAATTTACACATTCCCATTAAGGCGATTTCTCCTGCCTCTTGTGCAGTTTTATTTAACTTCTCATCCTCAGCTCACTCTCCTACACCGAGTACACACAGTAAAAACACCTCACATGTTCATCATTTTCTCTGAATTTAATCTTTGAGATAAATTATTCACAGATATACAGTACAATAGAGTGTCCAATCAATCCTCCTGATGAACTCTCCTTCTCCTTCTCTTAACTGTCTCTCCTCTCACATTATTCTGTTCATTTCCACAGTCAGACACGTGTGTGTGTGTGTGTGTGTGTGTGTGTGTGTGTGTGTGTGTGTGTGTGTGTGTGTGTGTCAGTGGTGGTGGCTTGTTTAATGCACTGCAGGTTGGCTCCTGCAGCAGGTCTGGCCAGATAAGAGCAGCACACAGCTTTCTGCTGGGAGGGAGAGAGAGGAGAGAGAGAGAGAGAGAGAGAGAGAGAGAGAGAGAGAGAGAGAGAGAGGGAAAGAGAGAGAGAGGAACATTGCCTCTTCACACACACATAAACCATTAAATTGTAATAATGGGGCCACCAGCACTCAAACTTGGATCCATAGCGCCCCCTGTGGGTGATTAATTGAGCCACAGCCAAAAGTGACAGTTTCCCTGTTGTGTTTGTGCACCCAGGCAGATTCAGCAACTCTCTTCTTTTACAGTGTGTGGAGGTGAAGGTCAGCAGGGCAGGAAGAGAGAGGAAAAGCACAAAAAGAAAGAGAGGGGATAAGAAAAAGGGCTGTAGGGAAAGGAAATTACCTGGAGCCACGGACATAGTAGTATTGTGGATACATAATTTTACATTTACATTTTTGTCATGTGGCAGACGCTTTTATCCTAAGTCACCTACAAGCGAGGCAAGACAGAAAGAGCCGTGGTACAAATTCTCAAGCACTGGACAGAAGTTGTTGTTTTTTTTTTTTAATGATTATTAAAGTAAGAAACAATTGGAAGCAGACAAGTGCATAAGAAATACCATAAACAAAGAGAAAGTAGTGCAACAATCAACAAATTGCTAAAAGGTTAAAACTACCTATTCTTCTAACTGCCTGAGGATGAGTTTACACTCTACAATTACACAGATTTTACATGATGGCTTTTTAAAGGCTGATTCTGATTTATTTTTTTAACTCAACATGTTTAAATGAGCCTTTTTCTGACAATAAATAAAACTTCAATCAAAAAAAAGCATTTCGTATTTCTCCTGAGAGCATGGGTGAGGACTTGTAACAACATTAAGATTATGATATGAGGAGATAACATTTTTTAATAGCTAGTCAAATGTTTTTAGGGTGGGTGGGGTTTCCCTGGGGGATCTCAGTATTTCTAAAATTATGACTACAACCCTGCTTGGAGCTGCCGTTGTGTGGCAGACACCCTTTGATGTAAAGGCTTCCTCCCAGCAACAGTGCCACACACTCCTGGCTGCAGGAAAACTGGATTAAACCAAGAATTGCTGAATGGTGTCCACGCACCGTTGTGTTCAAAGTGCGGCCTGAGCTCCCATCAGGTCATACAGAACATATCAGCTCATGTGATGTGCGTATGTTCTTTGAGCCTGAGCCTGCAAGGACCATAAAATCTCAGTTTATCTTCCCCTGCGTCAACAGAGAAAGACTGATTGAGGAAGACAGTGAAAAAGTGAGAGAACAAGGCCACATTTGCATTAAATGAGTCAATGTGTCAGCGTGAAAAGTACAATCCCTTCCTACTCCCTTTATTTTTTTTACACACACACACATATATCATCTATTTTTAGCAAGACCAGGTAGAGACAAGCACGAGAAACCCCCTACCTCTCTTTGTATCTCTCTAGCTTGTTATCAATGGGAAGCCAGCCGCTGCCAAACTCATTCACTGCACATGGAGCGAAGGCCGGCCCAGTCAAGTTACTGAAGTGGCACTACAGTCCGCAATTTTTCTCTCTTTACCTAAAGTGTCTGAATGTATGGCAGACAATCAGAGCTATGATAAGCCCTCCACACCTCCTGTGTGGTGGGTGAATAGGAAGTGAAACACACACAAAAAGCTTAAAGGAATCAACCTGGTGTGAGAAAACAACAGAAAGTCTGAAGATATTGTTCCAAAAAGTTTGTCTGTGCCAATTTCTCTCGATCCCCGTTGTCCAGAGAAGGAGGTTCCTTTAAAATTGCACTACTAAATTGAACTGAAGACTTGTATTATTGGCCATCATCTGTCCACACACACTTCATTGTTAATGGAAAGTGTCGGTGCTGCCTTCACTGGCAACCGGCAGCATCACACCTTCCGCACTTCACTTGAACTTTTTCTTGCCGCAGCATCACACGGTGATGTAAGGTAACAATCTTTTTGTAGAGAAACTTCTTTTCTTTGATTATGTGACACATCTGACAACAAGGAGGCATGTTTTGATATTTCTTTCTGTCTCTCTGTCTGTCTTTCACACAGCCAACCAGCATGTTATGCTAATTGGACACATGTACTTCAAGCTCTGTTGCAGTGCCCCCGTTCTGTGGTGTTTGATTATATATTCATTGTATCTGACCTGTTTCTGATGCCATGACGGAGAAGCCAAATTTTCCATCTGTGTTTCTTTTCTTTTCTTCTCTCTTCTCTGACTCAGTTTAACAACTTCATCACATTTTTTTGTCTCCTGCAGGTTAGAGCTGGTAGGTGCTTCATTTATTCTCCCAGCAGCAACATTTGCTCTCACTCGATGCTGAAGCTCTCATCTGTCTTATTTTTTTGTGCCCATTTTTCATTCCATTTTTCTTTTGGCTTAATTTATTTTGTGGTAACAAATGTCAACCATTCTTTTTCTTGACTATTTTGTCCATATCAGCTCATTCTGTAGTCTGTCATGGTACAATTGTAGTAAGAAGCAGATGTCTCTTGAATGAGCACAGTGAACATGAATCAGCTACACAACTGTCATGTTTGTCCAAGGGAACTTTCTCTTATTGATATTAAATTATATAAATGCACTTTGATGCAAAAACATGATTGTAAAGGTTAGGGTTAGGTGAACTCAAAACAAGGCTCATAATAAACTTCCTGTTGTGGTAGTTGGAGAATCTCTAAAACTATGCTGCCACCAAGTGGACCAAAGCATTTATTGCACATTTAGGATTTTAGTTTAGCAGCAAGGCGGGAAAAAGCATTAGGAAAGAGATTTCTCTGGTAGTATTTTAATAATTGATTTCTTTTAATAACAACTGCTAAATGTAACAAGATAAACTGAATGATCTGTACTATATGACCAAAAGTATATGGCCACTCGTCTACATACTTTTGTGTATGTTTCATCCCCTTAGATTCAGTGTAGGGAAATCTTAACGCTACAGCATACAATGATATTTTAGAGGTTTTTGTGGCACAAAGCCACATCCATATACACCTGTGGCTGAATAGGAGCAAATCCCTGCAACCAGTTTCTAAAATCTTTTGGAAAGCAGGAGAGTGGAGGCTCTTATAGCAATATCATAATGGTTTTGGAATGAGGTGTTCAACAATCACATATGATGTCATTTTCAGCTGTCTGTTTCTTTATTCTTATGCTTAATTAATTCTTATAAGACTGAACACACACACACAAATGCACACTTATGAGCATGTTTTTAATAAAAAACACTTCAGTCTCTCTTTATTTACAATGAAAACACTTTATTCATTATGTTGTAAGTATCATTTCATTGAAAATAAACAGACCAGTAAAAAGGAAACAATACAGTTTGAAATTCATATCATATTCCTTGTGATATACCTTCAGTTTGAACCAGCACAGATATGGATTGAATGGCTTTTTTATGATTCAGAGTCCTTTCTGTAAATCATGAGGATATTGTCATTCATTATTACACATTCTATCAATGCTTACAGTAAATAGTAACACAAAAAACCACAAGTCTACAGTAGAGTCGTGCCATACTGGCATGGGCGGTTAAGATAAACTATCGAAGCGTCACTTGCATGCACGGTTTATTGTCTACATAGCCTGGATTAAAAGAGAGCGTTACAGGACATCAAAAGCACTGAGAGGAAAACAGAAAATCTTCTCTAAGACTGTGCAACTCTGTTCAATAACAAAGATTTAAACGCTTTGCAATTTCACATTGTTACAGAGGTTATCCTTCAGTATGTGCTCCTGGGACATACAAAATAGTCAGCTATTTGAAAGCACATGGCACATTTAACAGCTAAGAACTTTAAGTGATATAAGAGCAATAATATGATAATAATAATAATAATAATACAGTAATAGGTGCAATCTCCCCTCTATGTGTCTCTTTCCAATCTGTGTTACAATGTATTTTACAGACAGATCAATTACATTTGTTTGATGAATTGACTGTACATGGCACTTCAATAACATAATTTGCTAACTTGTGTCGAAAATTCTGAATAAATAAAGAATGAAATAATGTTTAATTCTTGCTCATTCTAAGACAGAGCGTCCAGTTTTGACTCCTTTACTGGGTTTTCAATATGTTCCTCATAAATGAATGTATGCTGTTTGTAGATGCAGACGTGCACACAGACACACAGAGGAATACGGTGACACTGTTTTAGTTTTTTTGAGAAAGTATGTTTTTCTGAACTTAGTGAGAATGGGTAGCTCACCTGAGAATTATTTCACGGTGTGAAACCTGATTCTCAATTTCTAGACCACTTTTGCAGACAGTATTACTAAACAGATGACAATGCAGGATATGTAAACTTGAGCTTAAGTATCTTTTCCCTGCAGCGCTCACAAGAGTGCTCTCAAAGTGTTTTGCTCATCTTTCATTCATCTTCCTTTCCTCTCTGACTTTTCTTCGCTCTCAGCCATTAATTAATCCAAACTCTCTGTGAGAATGAGGAAAATTTCATCTAAAATGAATCTTAGCTTCTTTTGTGCACATTAGACATGAAAAATTATGTGAAAGCTGTAATCCATCCTCTCTCCTTGTCTCTCACCGATGTGGCTCTGAGACAGGAGCACTAAGTTACAACTGTCTTATCAATTAGCAATGTACAGGCTGATCAATAAGGATACATTTGTATCTGAGGATGGACTTTAAGAAATCTGAACTGTACAAGCAAATGAAACGCATGACAGGCGTCGCTAACTGAGAAGCCCGTCTGATCAACACAGGCTAGATGTTTCAGTAAGATAATTTTTAATGACGGGACCATGCTCTTAAAAATATGTTTTTAAAAATTCTGGTGACTGAGTGAGTCGGTTGATGTGTTTGTTTCATCTCTTTCACTGACGGGCCACAGATTTTTAGACAAAGTTAGCCTGGGAAACAAGACAGCTGCTCTCCCACCGGTACCTTCTAAACACAAGTTTTGTTGAGGTCAACTTTCACCGGCAGCGGCCCCGCCTCCTGGCTCTCCTCTGACTGTTTGACGGCGACGGCAATCACAGGACTCAGATGGTATGGGTTGACTTTGTGGGCATTATCCAGAAACTCTTTATCTCCATTGATACTCAGCTGGAAAGACACAAGAAGGAAAAAAAGTAATAACAGTGAGGAAATAGGAACCAAGTTCACTCACACATACTGTACCTCAACCTGCAGTACCTCACTCCACCTTGTCTCGACATTCATTCAGCAACGACAGAGTCAACAGTCAGTTTAAACCTTTATACGGTTGCATAAACAGACAGTTCCAATCATGATTTTGTGTAGTGTTGTAATTTCAAAGTCCCTTCTCTCAGACCAGTTGGAATTAATAGGATGCGCATGTTGCCATGGTAACCCAGAGTCTTTGATACAAGTATACAATCAATAAATCAATCGATCAAGTTTATTTGTCACATGTAATCTTATAAGGTACAATCACAGTGAAATGTAACCCCACCAGTTCCTTCAATTTGTGCCTTAAAAGAGTTTAAATAGAATAGGAATAGTAATAAATATATGTGTATGATTGGGGGGGGCAGTCTTAGGAAGTGACCTCATTTAGGATCCTAGGGGCCTGACGGTAGAAGCTCTTCCTGAGCCTCTCAGTGCTGGCCCGGTGTATCCGGTACCTTCTTCCTGACTGCAGCAGGGAGAAAAGGCTGTTATCCGGGTGGTTGGGTTCCTTGATGATTCTCCAAGCCTTATTCTCACAGTGCCTCTAGGCAGGGTAGAGCACCGCCTATTGTATGTTCAGCCAAATGAACCACTCGTTGCAGGGCCTTGTGGTCCTGTTTGGTGCTGTTTCCGTACCAGGTAGTGATGTTCCCTGTCAGGACACTCTTGATGGGGCAGGAGTAGAAATTCCTCAGTATTTGAGGGGATACCCAGAATTTCCTTAAGCTTCTGAGGTAAAGCAGTCTCTGCCTTACCTTTCTCAAAACTGAGTCAGTATGCAGCACCCAGATCAGGCCGTTGGTGATGTGGACTTGAAGCTGTCTACCCTCTCCACTGACGACCCGTTGATATTAAGGGGGGAGTAGCTCTTTCCCTGCTTCTTTCCAAAGTCCACTATCAGCTCCTTAGTCTTGCTGACATTCAGGAGTAGGTTGTTGTCCTGACACCAGTGGGTCAGGTCCTCTAATTCTTTCAGGGAGGCCTTTTCATTGTTATCTGTTATCAGGCCCATCACAGCTGTGTCGTCAGCAAACTTGATGATGGTGTTGGAGTTGATTGTTGGAGGGAACTATGGTGTTAAACGCTGAACTGTAGTCAATGAACAGTAATCTCACAAAGCTCCCTTTCTTGTCCAGGTGAGATAGGGTGGTGTGGAGGATGTGTGCTATGGTGTCTTCCATTGATCGGTTGGGACAGCAGGTAAACTGTAGTGGGTCCAGTGTGCTGGGTAGTGAGGAGCAGATGTAATCCTTGACCAACCGTTCAAAGCACTTCCTCACCACAGAGGTGAGTGCAACTGGGTGATAGTCATTCAGTTCACTTTTTTTCTTGGGCACATGAATGATGGTGGACTTCTTGAAGCTCGTGGGTATGACAGACAAAGCCAGGAACAGGTTGAATATTTTTGTGAACACTGGTTGGTGCTAGTTGGTCAGCACAAAGTTTGAAGACCCACCCACTGATACTGTCTGGTCATACTGTTTTCTTAGTGATAGTTGTCAAAGAGGATAGATAGGAACAGACAGTACTGAGTGGTTTCAGTGATGTGAGGAGGAGACAGAAGTTTTATTTGTATCACAATTTTTCATGTATCTGTGGGAACTGTGTTCATGTGCTGATTTTCACTGCATAAACTAAGAAGCTGAGTAGAATATTGCACTGAAACCAACTGATGTGCACAGCAGCACTTCGAAATGTCATGGAAATTTTACTATGACCTGGTGCTGCAGCATAAGATCTAGACGAGGTCATTATAATGAATCTGGGGAGCCATAACTGGTGTTTGATGTGTGTCATTCAAATGAGAGATGGAAAATATCTTCAAATGGTTGTAAAGGGACTCAATAAACTGAGAGAACAGACCTTCATATAGCATGCTTGTTGATGTGCATCAAGATCCTGAGAAGAAACAGATATCAATCATTACTCTGAATCCCTCGCAGAATAAAAGTGGATTTCTTTCTGTACATTTAGTTGTATGGAGTAATTAAAGCAAGTAAAACATGAATAAAAAATTAAAAGGTTTGTGTTGTTCTGGAAAAATCCATAAAACAAAAACACGGGTGCACAAAATCAACACCACACTGACAGATTTAAGCTGACAGACCTGAATCTAAGTTCCTCTTCTCCTCTAAGTCATCGCTTCTGTCATATGTGCATTTGTGTGCATTTGTGCGCAATTGTGTGTGTGCTTTTCTGTGTGTGTACCTGCGTCTTGATGTGCTGCTCTGGTGCAGTGACAAGGCTGGCACAGCTGAGCCACAACATGACCATAATGGACAGGAAGAGACAGGCCGCTAAAATCCACCGCGGGAGACCTGAACGTCTGGAAAAACAGATGAGCAGAGGAAAGAGACAACAAGGTGGATGAAATTGAATTATTAGGTGGTCATTAAATATAACGTCCTTGAATCTAAATAGAGGTGTGAACAACACATTGCACACAATCACTTTACAACAAGATTTAAATGAAGTTTTAAGAGCCAAACCAGAGTTTTTGCATGTTGTTACCTATTTACTGCACATTCCACCTACTTTTACTTCTTTTTCTAATGCATGCAATAATGTTTTAGATCCCCGATTGTGTTTTTCCTTCCAACCAGGCAGATGTTAGTTTCCTTTACGTCAGTATGGTAATAAAATCAGCTTTCAGAGACATGAAACTCCACTGAGTAAGATGATTCATTTCAATGAATATCATGTCTAACTTTGTTTCTGTCAGAGTTACAATGCAGATTGATTTGAAAAGCATGCATTGCACAGTGATATTATAACTCTGACAGTAATAAAAGCAGACATGATGATCACGGTGATGGATCACCTATCTCCATTAAGTTTCAGGTCTCGGCAAGTTGATTTTCATAATGACTTTAAACTGCCTGGAAGGAAAGAAATCAGACTAAGAACATGTGTTTTTTTTTAGAAAATGATTGACAGTAATATAAAGTACAGTACCAGTCAAAAGTTTGGACATGTTTTCTCATTTGAGTGGTTCTACCTTTCATATTTATTTTTATATTTATTTATACTGATTAATACTCTCTGCAGGGTAACTCCAGCTCACCTTGACATGCAGCCTAGAAAGTCGTGCTCAGCTGTGGGGTCGTCTGTGCGCTGGACAGGATGCTTCCCTTTACCTCCTGCTTTGGATGCTCCCTTCTCGCCATGTCCTCTCACACCTGTTAATTGTGTTTTTTCATTGAATAAAACAGATTTTAGTTGAATGACTATCAGTTTTATTGCAGCACTTGACAACAGGATAATGAGCATACGTGTGCCGCCATAGTTATACCCATATAAATGTGTGCATGCACAGTAGTGTGTGTGTTGTGTATACAGTATGTTCTCACCATGAGGTCTCTGGGTGTGAGAGTGAACCTGAGGCCAGGGTTTGTCAGCCACGTTGGATCGAGGGGCCTGCAGCTCGGGCAGAGAGTACTCCATCTCTGGCTGGCTCTGAGGAGAAAACACAACAAAGACACTCAGTGATCCCATCATGGAAGCAATTATAGCGCAGTAGTTCACCAGCAGAACAGACAGGTAAGAGTCTGTTTAACACTGTGAGATCAGATCACAGAGGAGCTCCAACTAAGATTAGTTGAGTGGGAACAAAAAGAAACATCAGGAGATGAATCAGCGCAAAAAATGAAAGAGAGAGAAATGAAAGAGAGACAAACAGAAGATTTCTGTTTTACATTTCCAAATGGAGCACAACTAACCTGCATTAAAGGAATAGATTGACATTTTGGGAAATATACTTATTTGCTTTCTTGCCGAGAATGAAGATCGATACCACTCCAATGCATTAACAATGGGGCTGGTGCTGGAGCCTGTTTTAGCATAAACACTGGCAGCAGGAGGAAACAGCTAGCCAAAAAACAAAATGTAAAAAGCACAAGTTGTGGTTGAGGTTTGTGTATGTATTAAACAAATAAGATATATTATGTTAATTAGTGAGTTTTAGAAGTGCCAGTGGACCATTGCACAGAGCTAGGCTAGCTTTTGCCCCCTGTTTCCAGTCTTTGTACTAAGCTAAGCTAACCAGCTGGTGGCTGTAGCTTCATTTTTACTGTACAAATATGAGAATAGTATGGTTTTCTCATCTAACTCTTAAACTTAAATAAGCATATTTCTCAACAATTCCTTTAACACCACATGATTTGTAAAAATCAACTGATAGACTGATAATAAGTAGTATTTTCGTCACATTTGATTTAAGGATTGACTTCAATTACACCTAAAAGTGAGAGTTGTTGAGTAAAGTAGCTGATATTCACTTTATGTTACAATAAAGTCAGCATTAAAACCGGAGTTAAGTTGACTTTAAGTAAAGCATTAACACTCAGTTGACACTTGGTTCTTTATTAACCTTTCTAAATCCAACTCAGGAAACCAGGAATTCTCTTTTTGTTTGCTCTGCTCCACAGAGAGGTCAGAGGTCAGGATCACCTAAACATGTATGACCCTGGAACTGGTAGGGATTCAGACTTTAACTCATGGATAATTCAGCCAAGTAACACAAGGTTTTGAGTCTGAGTCATTCCATGTACAGTTTGCCAAATGGCAACACAACAAGGAACTAAATGTCTCACAATTAATACTGTGAACAGTAGCGAAAGGATAACTGTTCTGTCTAATTTGAAGTATTAAATATTGTAGCATAATTTCAACAAATTGCCTTGAAACAAGTGATTCTGATCCTTGTTTTTAGCCCGCTCAATATGTCTGAGTGTCTTTCTCACCCACCCAAATCAGTTAAATGAAACAAAAACCCTTGAACTGGGACGGCACCTCTGAAAAATGCTTTTAAAACAAGTGCAACACACACACACACATGCACACACACACACACACACACACAGCCTGCTGTCAGTATTTGCACTGTTTTGTGTTTCATTATGTGCGCCGTGTTTTTGGCTCCCCTGGAGAATTCATTAAAAGAGGATTTTGGTTCCTCACTGCTGACCCTTCCTCCACTACAACAGCGGCTGTAGTCAGTTGTAACAATACTATTGCTGGCCTCAGCAACAACACACACACACAGACACACACACACACGCCTATTTAGCACAGTAAAGTATATCCCACTGCAGTAGTGTCAACCTCCCAGTATTTATCGACTCTGACACTAGATAAATGGACCTGGAAATCTCTTGCTGTGTCCCACACTTTAATGTGAAACCAGCTAAATTCATTCTCAGTTTCATTCATTCTCATTACTTTACTTAGGAAGTGATTGATCTCTTTGCTACTGAATGATTTAAATTGCTTGTCCAGCATAACAAAACACTGCAACACAATGTAGTCGACTCTGGACACAAGGCTTGCTGGTTGGTTAGTTTGCTTCCAAAAAACACTTGCAATCCTCCAAACCTCTGCTGTTGAAAAAGTGATTTCACAACCGGGTTTATTACCCCTTGCAGGCGATGATTTCTGACAGAGTGCATTGAAACCAGATGCAGCGCCAGTGTGAAGGTTTTGGGGGACGAGGGCACATATGGGGGGGGGGGGTTTCATTGGCTGCAGACCGAAGAGATCTAACCATCAGAATGAGCAGAGCCTGATGTGCATCTGTCATGCATTATGAGAGGGAACGCAAAAAGGTGCTCTGGTTCACAGAAAGAAAGCAGAGGAGAAAGAAAAGAGGGTGCGGTTTGAGAGTTCAGACACATCTCAGCCATAAAGAGAGAGAAAGTTTCAGGTGGAGGAGTGGTGGATGCAATTAGACAGAATCTTACGACCCTTATTTGGTTTTGGAGCTGGCCACAGTCTGTTTGTGTTGCTTTTAGGAAGATCACAGGGTGGAGACAAATTAATGTGCGCACCTAACGGAAAAGAACTGTACTCAGTGTTAATCACAATTGCAAACACTGACACATGGGGTTAATGGGTCAAAAGGTATATCTGAAGCTCCTTTTAATTGTTAATTTTGGTTCAAACACACAAAAGCTGCAGGCAGACCAGTATGTTGTAGACACACCTATTTATGGCAATGTATAAGACATGTCAGCTGGTGTGGGAAAAAGGCCTACAATCTGAACTTTAATTACAGCACCCCCATGTGGGCAATTGAGACCAAATCACATGAGGACATTCATTATATTTTATATTTCTAGTAAGTGCAATGTTATAGGAAATTGACAAAAATGATAAAAAAAAATGCTTCAGCTTAAACTAGAGTAAGTTGAAAACACGCTGACTCACATTTCAGTGTAGCATCATAAGTCAAAGTCACACTCCCTTCAAACACTGTTTGTATTGCTGGTTCTCTCTGCTCCATTCGGGGGGTTCCTTATTTCTTTAAAATTCATTCCGGCAGAATGACTAATGCAATTGTCAAGAAGAAGCAGGCTGAGGTAGAGACTTTTCTCTCGGTATTCAGTCTTACACTAAGTTCAATTTGTTCTGCAGGCTAGCTCGCTAACACTTCACAGCTCGGTCTTTAATTGACTCACTTTTGTTCGGGACACTCTCACGCTGTTGCATTATCATGGGCTGATTTGTGAAAATAACAAGATGGTGGTGAGACATGGAAAGACTGAGGCAAAAGGCTGTGTTGCACCAGTATTTTCTCAAGATTACAAGTTTTCTATGTTTTTCCCTCCTTGGGGAAAAACCTCAGTCATGACCTAAAAGCAACTTACTCCACCCTTATAATCTGAACTAACTGCTGCCCCTGACTGGTGACTGGTAGCTCCATGATTGTTTTTATGATGCGTTAGGCTGCACACAACTAATAAATCTCACAACTTGAGGTCACACAAGCACACATATGGGTGCATATAGCCAGTCAGCTCATTGTGGATATCCACATAATTTGTATTGGAGGCAGCGTTGGCTTGTCCCCCCCACCCCCTCTGCTGTCCCTCAATTTAGCTGGACTTTTTCTGTTGTTTCAACACTTTGAGAGTCAATCTGTCAAGTTGGTGGAGGTTTGCCAGCTGCCCACTAAACACAGGCCTGATAGTCCTCACACAGCCGCGTGGAGCCCAGCTTCCCCTTGCTGCTTCAGCCTGCCTGTCACTGCCATAAAGAGCAAACATCCATCACCGAGTCCAGAAGAAATGTTGGTAATTTCACGTTCTGTGGCTGCTGCATCTCTATATGAGGTGGCGCTTCCAAGCCTGAACACGGCTTCTTATACCTGGTGACGCATTTCAGCATATAAAAGAGTCCTCTGTTACACAGAAGCCCTTCTGTATGGGTTAGGGTGCATAAATACTGTAATTTCCCACAGAGCCCTTTAATTATGTAGCTAAAAATGCCATCAAAGTCACGTTGTCCAAACGGGAAAACCCCTGACAGGGATGCAGATTTTTGACCAGTTTTTGAATTTGGAGGATATGGTTGGGCAGTCTGTTGGTTAGACAGACCAAACCTTATTATAGCTTTAATGTATAGGTGGTTTACGGTATTGACTTTAGCAATACGTTCATAAATTCAACTAGGAAGCTCTCTGTAAGCGCATACTTCTGCCAAACCTCATAATTTGGTATTTCAATAATAGAAAATGTGAAGAAATGTTTAACTGCATTTGGATCCAGATCTGCATGAAAACACTCAAAGTGACAGATAGTGAAGAAGTTCAAATAGTTCATGAGAGAGTTGTGAAAATGTTGCAAAAAACTAAAATCCTAAATAAACACAGCAAAAAAAAAACAACCTATGACATAACTTTCAATTAAATTTCACTAAAATCAGTTCACAGTTTTTGAGTTATTAAACACAAACTTCAGGGGTCAAAAGGCCACGACATGGACTAGTCTGTCAGGTCCATTCAGTTCATCTTCTCAAAATCCAAAAACTACTTCTGGATATTTATTTGGCATAACTTTTTTCTCCAGTGCTGTCCACTCTCTTTTAAATCTTGCAGTGCGTTTCCGTTCCTGAGGCGAGCTCGCCATAGCTAGCCCTGCCGGTTATCAAATATGCATGGTGCTGGGGGTAGTGACATAATTTAAAAGGACATTTATAAACCATTAAAGTGCTGGGGAAAAAAACATGTTTGCGGTGCTCTGAATTCAACCACCGTGTCCGCAGCCTGCTGTGCGCCCTTGCTCACTCAACCTTCACAGATGCACTGACTCTAAAATGGGCAGTGAGATGTTTTGGCGGCGACCCAAGCTCTATGGAACCATATAGCAGAGGATATATTTCACAATCTTAACAGGATGGAGTTGCTGTTGGCTAAACTAATAATCTATAACAATCTACTGGCTTGGTTTTAACCTCCCATTAAAAACACAAGACATGAAACACACTGTAGATATCAATTTTATCATTTTGCATTATCAGGACTCAGCGGGCCAGAATATATTGTACGTGTAAAGCAATTTCAGTGTTTCAGTGTCCCTTTACTGCAGAGCACTTATACTCTCAGAGCAACATCTGACTCACTGCTGATATTCAGAAGGATGAGGTGAAATGAGGTGAAAAAATGTCTGCAGTTATACAGCTAAATTGGCCCCACATGTAAAAGATGTGCCACAACATTTTATCCTCTAATGAATTTAACAATATCATATAACAGCTATTTAAAACCAACTAGATTTACACAATTGTGTTGTAAACGGATCTTTGGGTTTATTGCATTTGTTCACTGTTAAGATTTCTCACTTTTAAATGATTTACATTTTGTAAAGACAAAAAAAAAGCTATAAATAGGTAAATTTCTGTTTTATTTTTTGGCAACACTTGTGTACAGAAGTCAACGCTTCTGTGTTACTGCGCTGTACTTCTCAGAGATCAGTTCTCAGCCTATTTTCATGATTTTTGTGATTGAGGTTTGGTTGAATGTAGGTGGAATTCTTTTGGTTTTGGGTTCAACCCTTTCTGCTCATCCCAAACGCAGTTTTTCTTATATATATTATTACAAACAAACTGCTGCCAGAAACATTACAACACATCACATCCAGCTAATTAAAAAGCTTTCAAACATCATTCAGTTTGATTCACAATCAGGTTAGATAAATTGTCAAAAGAGAGCAGGAGAACTAACATTTGTATGAACATTTTACAGCTTTTAACTTGAACAATTTTACGTTTTTGTCAAAGACAACTATTCAAAGTCCCAAAGATAAAAAGCCTGCATGTTCTGGACAAACACTTAGTCAGGTCTTACCTGAAAAACCACAACCTTGCCATCATCCGCCTGCAGGTAGAAGGTCCAGGTGGAGGAGATGAAACTCTGGGCAGAGCTGACGATGTCATTGCACCAACTGGACACGGCCTCCATCACAGAGGGGGGCTTGGGGCGGAGAGTCATGGCCCTGAGCTACAGAGGGGAGAGCACCATGTGTTCTTAATAGCTTTATTGGTATCTAAACAACAAGTCACTTTGGCTCTTATACCTCCATTTAATTGTGTGTGCAGTCACACAAATGACTGCAGAGTAGCATCTCTCACCTTCCTCCTCTTGATCTCAGGTTCAGAGGGTTGGCTGGCACAACCGGTGCTGCAGGCCTCCTGCTCCAGCAGCTTAATATATGCCTCCTGGCAGGCTGGAGAGAGAGAGTGGATGGGGGGACAGTTGTGTAGCATGATGGAAAAGAGTGAAAAGAGGAGGAAGAAGAAGAACAAAATGGAGTGGGCACAGAGCTCTACAGTCCAAGTAGAGAGAAAGAAAGAAAACAGGTGCAGGCTGTTTATGTGGGAAGACATATAAAGATGCAAGGGAGAAAGTGTATCTGTTGGCCCCTGCGGAGACAATTCACTCCATGCTGCCGTTATTGAAACAGGGGGCAACGGGGCATCTGCTGTCTGGACGGCAAATCACATCATTGATTTCCAATACAGCAGTCTAAACTGGGCGAACAGCCTCAAACACCCAGAAAATACCAACTGAGTCTGCCAGTTCTCCTTGATATCAGTGAGAAGAAAGGAAAATGTTTAGCAGAGCTGCTGTGCTCAATAGTTTGATGTTGAAGTACTGGAGATCCGTGGGAAAACAATCGAACATCTAAATATCTTTTTTGATTTCATCTCAAATAATGTTTTGCTTCAGTATATTCAGTCCTAAGCAAAGGTTTTTAAAGGAGTGGAAATATTTATGAATGAAATGTATTTAATGTCTTATCGACGACCTGCACCTTCAAGGTTTAAAGACACCATCCAAGTAGAAATTACTGGGATAAGAAGTTGAACCTGCACATCATGTTGCACTTAAGTTGTAATTCATGATATTTGACTTCATGTAGATTTTACTTCTATGAGGATTCAGCCCATTGATTGAGGCCTCAGCAGCTTGACCTTTGGCCTCAGCCACCTCAGCAGCAAGACTGTAAGACCACAAAACTCATTTAAACAAACAAAGAGTGTAACAGACAGATCGGGAGACTGACTCACCTCCCTGACACTCCTCCCTGCTGGTGTTGAAGCCGGCGTTGCCATTGACGAACTGACAGATGGAGTAGAGGCGACAACCACGGTGACAGGCGTTCATTATGGAGTCCTAACAGCCAGCCAGGCCAGAGAGAGAAGAGGGAGGAAGAGACAAGGAAAAGAAAGTGGTGGGGGGGAAGGGATAAAAAAATTAGAGATGTCTCCTACACTCTCGGATAAACTCAAGATAACCTTGTTTGAAAATATTACACAGATGGGTTACGGCATCTCTTAATGACACAGTGCAGCTGTTATATTACAGCCTGTCATAAACAGTTGATAAGAAGCTTTCATTTACTGCAAAGAAGCAAAAACAAGCTGCATCAAACTTGTGCAAGAAAATGTGGTAGTGAGAGAGAAAAGTGAACATTACTGCACTTCCTCTTGTCACAATGCCTCAATTCTCACAGCAAAATAAGGAAACAGCGCCCTCTGGTGCCTTCTCCTGGAACAGGAGACACAAAGAGATTCCCCTGACCGCGACCATGAAGGGTTTATTACAGCTCTGTGCTTGTCATCGTCTTTACTGCGCTTCCCTGTTGACTTACAGGGAGGAGAGAGAGAGAGGTGTTTATCCCAAACCATGACACGATACCTTATAGTTTGAAGGCTGTTGTTTATACGACATTTGCATGCAGTTATTCTCCAGTATAACAGGTCTAAACATACAGTAAGCCGCTAGTTTTCAATCACAGTCTTCACCAGTGTGTTAAAGCAGGTGACTGTGATCCGCTTTGCAGCAAAGCTCTCTGCTCCTACTGCCCTGCAGGATGTCTGAACCACACCTGAAGGCAGCAGAGCAGCAGCAGGAGGAGGAGGAGGAGGAGGAGGAGGTGAAGGTGGTGGTGGGAGGAAAAACATCCGATGCTGGAAATCTATAGCAACTCGGCTCTAAGCCACAGTTAAATTCACACATCTACCGTCCATCCTGGCCTTGTCTGAGCAGGAAGATGCTGCACACTTGTCCAAAAACATCATTGTTTCATGTTTCACAATATTCTCCCTGATCATCCACAGTCTGCGTTACGCCTGGCTTTAATTGTGAATTAAATTATCAACATTTGGTGCTTCTTTTTTTTTTTACAAGTGCATCTCGAGCTGAGCTGAAAGCAGTTCACTTCTTGGACGAGTCTTAAGGTGTAAAAGAAATTGAGCTGCATCCATTTTTTTCGGCCTAATTGTGTGCCGTAGCATCCGAAAGGATGCAGCGAAAAATAGGAGCCAGCATGGTGCCTGTCATTACGCACAGACCTGAACACATTTCATTTTAAAACAGAGGCTTCTTTTCGATGCGGAATACATCGTGTTGTCACTGTGCATTTCTTTGCATGCGCTGAAATGTCGGATAGCAGGATAGCTGTCAGCTGGTTGCTGATAATGCGCTTCCTGCAGACAGCCTACGTTACAGTAAGAGAGAAACAACTTACTTTAGCGGGGCTTTTGTTTTTGATGGTGAGCTGGCATTGCTTTTTGCAGTAATTGATGTCGCCCAGTTGGTTGTCAAACAGATCCGAGGACGCCGCCGCGAGCCCAGCGAGAAGCACCGAGAGCAGGGCCGAGAAGCCGCACATCCTGCCGCAGAGCCGGAGCATCTCAAACCCTGAAGAGAGGAGCGGAGAGTCGAGCTTCAACCAGCACTGAGCTCCCTTTGTGGCGGCGCTGCTGCTGCTGCTGCTGCTGCTGCGGCTGCTGGTGGTGGTGCTGGTGCTGGTGCTGCTGCTGGTGGAAGTGGTGGTGGTGGTGGTGGTGTGGATGCTGCTGCTGCCTCAGCCCGGGTCCTGTCTGCTCCGCTCATCCGCTTCTGATCGTGGCGTCACGCGCATCATCATCATCATCACGCACCGCACACACACACACACACACACTGCCCCCCCCCTTCAAACACACACACACACACACACACACACGCACACACACACACACACACACACACACACACACACACACACACACACACAACTTGCAGGCTTCACTGCAGCGCATAATGTAGATGTGATGACATTCATAAAAATGTAGCAGATAGTTGGCCGAGCAGCGGATGGCAGATGTCCAACTCGGAACAGGCAGATGGGCCATTTGTTGCGGTATTGATAGTTCATGAGCAATCAATTATCAGTTGAATGTAAAGATCCTGCTGGAACACATGTAGGCCACAACTGCTGCTGTGGAGAAACGAGCCAATAACTGATTAAAAACCACTTTATGAAGTGTGTTTATGAACACTTACTTTGTCATTGTTTAATTGTTTGTTTGTGATGCAGTCTAACTTTGCTTGGAAAAGTGCCACACACACTTTTAACGTGATGACAGTGATTATTAATATTATGAACACATAATCAGGAACAACATATGGTGTATCAAGAACTGAATTCCTTTCTTTCAGACAGCTGCCAGTACAGCTCAGAGTTGAACAACAGAAGCTGCATCATATGTACAATGTTATCAATGGAAATGCTCCTCAATGTGTGATCATGTAAAGTCCCTCGAGTAAATGTTCCTCTTTTAACACTGTGTTCCAGTTGTTAAAAATGAAAGAGGCTTATAGAAGTGAGGTCAGGACTTATTTATGGAATAGAGTCTCAGATTTATAATAAAATCTTCAGTGACATTTTAACTTCAGCTTTTAAATGGCCTTCGTTGTACACAGGAATTTTGATGTGGGTGTATTTTTATTATTTAAACCGTGGTGATGTGTTTTGGGATTTTTAGTTTTATGTTAAATGTCTTGTGCTCCTTCATGTTTCTTTGTCTTTTTAACATCTTGGGACCACATTGGAGAAAAAAAGTGTTTTCAGTTTGATATGTTATCCTTTCAATTTTGTTTTTGTGTCTGTAATCCATAAGTAAATCATATATATTCACTTAAGAAAAAGCAGTTATACTGTAGACAACAACAGTTTAGAAATACTCAGTTACAAGTCAAAGTAAAGAATTCTAAATATTACTTATAGCTTCAGTAAGAGTGTGTCAGTATCAGCTAAGTTCAGTATCAAAATGATGACTGCTCCCATTCAGATTGTTGTGTTATCATTTACATATATTCTAGGCTATTGATACATTATCAATAATAATAATAATTTTATTTAACGTTGTAGCTCTATTCATTTTCATATAAATCTAGTTCATGTACTCTTGGACTGTTTAACATATATTAACAGTATATTACGTCACATTTGATTTAATCACGTTTTATATGTAAAATCTCAATCTGGAGGGTAACTATTGACCACAGCTGTTAAATAATGAGTGTAGTGAAGTATAAAGTACCATTAAATGGAAATACGAGCATTTAAGTACACTCAAGTACAATTCAGTAAATGTACTTAGTTACATTCCACCATATGATATATGATATTATATTGTGTTTCATAAAGTATTAGTAGAGTTTTACTCAAAATCTCACTTCACCTGCGGCAACTTTCCTCTATAATTGGTAGAACAATTAACAGTACAGAAAGTGTGTAGTGCTGTTTTCATTTCTGACACTGTGTTTCTCTCTCGCTCTGTGTGTGTGTGTGTGTGTGTGTGTGTGTGTGTGTGTGTGTGTGTGTGTGTGTGTGTGTGTGTGTGTGTGTGTGTTAATGACATGTGGCTGTGTGGGAGAACAAGGGAGGAGCAAACAGTATGAACCTGAGTGTTGTAGCTGCCTGCTGCAGCTCCAGAGCCGCACTGACTTTAACTGCAGGAAGCAAACCTCGTGTCTCCTACAACAGCCTGCAGTCAGTTTGGTGTCCTGACTTTCACTGGAAGAACCAACATTTGGTCTGAAAACAGCCGCTGGAGAGTGAAGCTGCGCAGTAACTCTTCCTAACTTCACCTCTGTCTGCTCCTCGCGTCTTTGGAAAGTCGGAAAGGACAGACAGGGAGGAAAAGAGCAGGAAAAACAGCTCTAAAAAAAAGCATGTTTACCTTCATGTGTCTCCTCCTTCTTCCACATGTGTTGCTCTCCTCGACAAGTAAGTACCAAACTTTAGTTACCTGACAGACTGACACAACATAGCGCACTAATTACCACGTTTGTGTCGGTTCAGATCGCAGCAGGAGGAGGTACGATATAAATGTATCACCTCCTGTATTTAGACTGACAGCAGCTGTCTCAAAAACTAGGTGTTAAGTTATAAAGTAAAGCTTAAGTTTTAAATCAGTTTTTTCACATAATTCACAGTATTTCACATCGAAATCAGCGTAAGGAGGAAAGAAACAAGGCGACTAGTTGGTTTACAGGTTTCACCATCCCAGCTGTTATTATCGCCCCATCTATAATGATTATAATAGATATGCAGCTGAACACTGATAAGTAACCACAGAAATTTCAACTATGTTCCAATTTTAGTAAGCAATATGAATAAAACCTTCTATCACCGTATATGTAATTTATATCACAATATTGATATATATTATAATATGGTATTATTTCTGGAAAATCAATTTAGATACTGTTTATGGATAAAATAACCAGACAATTATAAGATTTTTTTTCTAATTCAGTGAATAGAATACCTACAAGTAAAAAAACTTGATCAAATTGATGCAAAAATCATAAAAATCCAGTATTGCCCACAATCACCTAAAACATCCAGAAATGTTAAAAGGGATAACTATCAAACTATGACAGTAGACAGATTTATATTTTCTCATCACCAAACCCTCATGCTTATTTATTTGAGGAACCTTGTTGAATATTCTGAAAAAGTTGGTGAAACTTTTGATTGGATCAGACTCTGACCAACTAATGAAATGGTGTCAACAAAAACTCAAATTATAGTTTAACTGTAGCGTTTTCACTGAAATAAATCCAAATGCAGTGACACCACAGCAATCATTAGGTGTGATTTTGCACCTAATGTTGGATTGAAGTGAGATGGTGATGAAGCTGATGAGACAAATTGAAATAAACAGTGTTCATCCGTGCTGTCGCGTGAAGGAAATGTGAGAAAGATAATGATACTCCAAGTTATTACCTTGCACAGACTGGGAGACTGATCTGCAGGTAGCTTCTTCATGTGTGGATGTTGGTTATTATTCTTATTTACATATATTTCATACTTAACATTATGTTTTACAGTGAATCTCACTCACTTCGGCCCAAAGGTCAATCCTCATGTGTCTTACAGGCAGATGTCACATCGCATTAGATGCTACTGAATCCGCTGAGGCTGGAAACAACGTAGCGGCACATATGTTAGAAAGCTTGTCCACCGCCCACCTGCAGCACGGTTAATAAAACTCTACACATTAACCCTCGTATCTCTGTGAAGGAGCCTAGTGGTAACATTCAAACACACAGCAGAGAGTTATTTGATCATGGGCATCAGTCATAAAGGCAAACTTTTAAACTCTAAGAGGGGGACTAGTATGGAAAAGCATTCAAGGATTTTACCGACAAACCAGGGTGACCTTTCTAAGTGATCCTACTAAGGCTCCATAAATCCACTTCATTACTGGGTCATAAATATGTGTTGCTACTCCTCCTCACATACAAACACAAAAAAGTTTCCATGCAGTTGGCAAGAGATTTGGAATCAAATGATTTCTTGTAGGAAACTTTGCCATTTCACCTCTAGGTCCACTGCTAGTGTGTTGTTCTCAGTGTTGAACCAAATGCAGACAAACAGCTTCCCAGGATCTAATACATGATGTTATTGAGAAAAGTCTAATCAATGAAAGTTAAAGGATGAGAGGAAGCTAAAAACCTAAAATGTAAATAAAAATGCACCATGGTGTTGTTAGAAAAAGTTACTTTTTGGCTTTAATGACCTTTAGATTTTTGTTAATAGTATCTTCAAAATTATATATAATGAAACCTGATATACAGGTAAATTGGAGAATGAAATTTTAAAAAAGTACTCTGCATGCAGTAATTTTATTAAAGAAGCAATGTTTCAGCATAGACAATCATCAGGCATAAATACACACAATACAACAGAAACACAGACTGCAAAAAACAACAACTTTACAGTCAATAAATGGTCAAATTAGTACATAAACAATTAGTTGTCAATCTGTATAATTATTAGCAAAAATCAAGCAAAAATGCTAAAATATTTTCAGGATTTTGGACATTTGGTAAGACAAAACAAGTGACTTCAAACTTTACTTTAACTAATGGAATTTACTGGAAGCCTGACGAGAAAGTAAAGGCACATTAGAAGAGGAAGAAGGGCTTTTTGATGTTGGCATGGCTTAAAAGAGTGTGTGTGTGTGTGTGTGTGTGTGTGTGTGTGTGTATGTGTGTGTGTCCATCACCCAGAGGTGGCAGTGATCTCCCCGCAGGATCCCGTCCTGCGTATCGGCTCCAGCCTGACAGCCAGGTGTGCGCTGAGCCCTGAACTCGGCCTCCACGCCAGCACGTTGTACTGGACGCTGAACGGGATGCGTCTGTCCAGCAGCACCTACAGCGTGGTGAGCTCTGACATTCTGAGCGTCACCCTTCACAGCCTCAACGGCTCCCAGCAGCAGTCTGGAGACAACCTGGTGTGTCACGGAGCAGATGGACACGTCCTGGCCGGTTCTTGTCTCTATGTGGGCAGTAAGTGGAGGCTTTTCTGTCTGTGCAGAGTCCTATAATTTACTGGTTATTATAGTATTATATTACTGGTTCAGTATTGTTTTTACTGCCAGTGGAATTACCATTGTTGAAAACTTTTTAAACGTATCATGTGCTTTTAAAAAAAAAGAAAAAGGTTTTAAAAAATATTTATCGGTCAATATGCTTGGAAAATGAAAAGATATCATGTATTTTTAGCTTTAAATTAATCTATTGTTTGAAAATGTAATAGTTGTAGTTTCTTAAACATACTGCAAAGAAGCATGCTGCCTTTCCTTTTTTGTCCCTTCTCATCCCCACAGTCATCATGAGCACATCACTCACAACTATAACATTAAATTTAGTTAACCCAAAACCCAGATGATATCAACTTTCTAACTCAAAGTCCGAGGTAAGATCAAGGTAAATGTACAAGGACACACATACACAGCCTGTGAATGACTGGGCTGAAATTATGCTATTGAGGATCTATGAGTTAACAAAAATAAAGATGAGTTAATATCTCAATTATTTCAGTCTATTATAATCATTTAAATCAAGAAATGTAAAAAATTATGCTTCCAACTGTTATTGCCCTCATTATAGTAACAAATATGCAATTCCATACTGAAATTAAAATGAAAGTTATTTCAACTTTCTATTTGACTTCTCTTTACATTTCACTGCATTCAAATTCAATATGTGGACGCCAATTATTTGAAAAGCTTTTTGTCTCTTTTAAAATTAGTTTTTTCATATGGTTTCTGTTTTGTTTTGGTTTTTCTTTTCTCTCTCTCTAACCAGTGCCTCCAGAAAAGCCGGTCAATTTAACGTGTTGGTCGCGCAACACAAAGGACTTGAGCTGCAAGTGGAGCCCGGGGGGGCGGGGTGAGACCCACATCCGAACCAAATACACCCTCAAGTACAAATTGAGGTGAGCGCCCCAGACCTGCTGCAGCTCACAGGTGATCACCTCGTCCAACACCAATCAGGTAGACTAGCAGCTAATGTGCAGCATAAAGTTCACCATCTGCAACACATGCTACACTCAGAGGCTGCAGTATGCTGTTATGTTTCGGTACTAACTGTTAAAAAATTAAAAAGAATAGTTAGTCTGCCTTTTTGGAAAACAAAACAAACAAACATCAAGAGTCTGTTATGGTCATGGTGCTTGCTATGCTTTCTGTCCAGGTGGTATGGGAGAGAAAAGGAGTGTGAAAATTACAGCACAGGGAAGCAGCGTAACTCCTGCTACATCCCCCACAACCTCGCCCTCTTCACCCCATATGAGGTCTGGGTGGAGGCAGCCAATCAGCTGGGCTCCGCCACCTCTGACATCACCACCCTGGACATCCTAGATGTAGGTGAGTAAGTGTGATGACATTTTTCCTTATATTGACTCCTGGAGGTTAATTAACAAAATCTCATAGTCTCTCCTCTCCTCTCTTCTATTTGTTTGTCTGCAGATCTCCTGCATATGGCTAACACACTCCTTTGGGGGAGGGGGGATTTATTTTTATGATCTGCTCCCTCCACCCACCACTGTAACAGCATTATGAGTTCAGGCTGCAACTCTCAAAGATAAAATGTTTCATTGTAAAAGTTAACATCACAGCAGATGCCTCTTAGGTAATGCCTTCACAAGTTTCACAGCAAGAAATTCAGGTTGTGATGTACGAGCAATAACAGGTAATCTTTATAGTGTCTCCAGCCCTAATGTAATAGCGTAGGCTTGTGGCCTCCAGAGCGCCACATTTTGAAAGCAATGTTCATTGTCTGTGACTGAGCATCCTCTCCCTCCATTCATCGTCACTGCGCACTGGAGTAGCAGATAAGTTGGAGGCTGTGAGTGAGTTGGAGGAGAAGGAGGAGCGATGCCATATGTATGATGCATTACGCTGCCTCAACAAGAGAAACAATAAGCTCAGTGAATACTTTTCCTGGCTTGATTTTCTCATCTCCTTCGAGCGGAACTCAGTAGAGCAAATAAAGTACATCAGCTGACAAACGGTGTCACACACCAGCAGTAAAAGCAGTGACGGTTAAAAGCATTTACAAGACATTTTATTAACTTCTCTTCCTTCCTTTGTCTGTCACGCCACTTTATCTCTCCCTTTATCTTTTTCTCCGTCAAAGCACTTGATTTGTTTGCAGCCTTTATTGCAGTGGGTAAAAGTTTTATTTAATGCTGACTGCTGGTACAACGTGCTCTCAACAGGAAGTAGAGAATGACCTGGACAAAAGCCTTTCACTCTGCTGAAGGGGAGAGGGACACACAACTTAATGAAAGTTAGCCAACAGTTTTAATTTGTCAAGTGAATATCTCTATATTGAAATCAAAATGCTTAAAGCTAGCTTCCTTGGATGGCCTATTGGTTAAAAAATCCACTTTAAAAAAAATAAAAAAATAAAAATATATATTATATTTAAATGTCCCAGTCACTCATTTACAGCAAAAAATACATGGTACATAAAATTCTGGGAGGCTGCGTTGGTAAGGATTAGATCATATGTGTAATGACATATGTGGGGTCTTTCTAGGATGGGGGGATTTGGGTAGAAGTACCTATTTATTTTATAACATTTATTCTCTTATGCACATATGTACTTAACAGAATTTTGCCTTTTGTTTATTGACTTTTTGTGTTTCTTTCATGTACAGTTAGCAAGTATTTGTGTCATGTTTGAGTGTCTGAGGTCTGAGAAAGCTTTTAAATATGCTCTGCTTACAGGATCACTTTTTTCTTTGGGAATACAGGTGAAGGGACATGATTCATGCATGGAGTAGTTTCTCACACCAGAGGGGTTGCTAATTAGCAGCCAGTTGTAAGGCTAGTGAAACTAGATGGTGGCGGTACAACAGATCAGGCCATGACATTCAAATGAAACTGCCTATTAGGCCAATGGGGCCAACTATTGTAGCTTAGCCTCAGCAGATGCAAGATGTAAGGCTTGATTAAGCAGCTGAGTATCTGCAACTAGTGGAGCTACATAAGCAGGGATGGTGGCTGGACTACTGAGTGTCAGTCAAATGAAACTGCCTGTCAAGCCAATGGGGCCAGCAATTATAGCTTAGCTGAAGCAAATACAATATAGATACAAGGCTGAGTCAAGCTGCTTATTATCTGCTCTTTGCTTGTGTGTGTGTGATTCAAAGGCAATTTAAAGGTATGTTAGAGGACGTTGTCGCCTGTCAGAGGCCTCAGTAGATTCCTGTGGAGCCTAATCTCAAGTAAAAGGATAATTTAACATCAAAACTGAGCTGTCATAGAAATGCTCACCCAACCTTTGGCACATTTCATTATGTGTATTGATAACTAACTACTGAAAATATTTGGAATAGATGCTGATTGTTTTTTCGTCACATTAAATCTGGGTAAAGTCCAAATAAACCTTTGGCACAGAATGAATGAGTGAATTAACAGTAGGGAGCATCTGATCTTCACCTTAAGTATGATAGAAACAATATTTACTGTACAGTACTAGAAAAAATGTCCATATGTGTAGTATGTGCTTGTATGTAACCCATTACATGTGTCATTGAAAGATCCAGTTCCTCTATAATTACTGTGTCCATGTCATCACAAGTACTTCAACCATAATGAATGTACTTGACCAGCCCAAAAGCAAGTATTTTAATGAACTGTGTCCCTTTTTCTATTTTAAGTTATAAAACAATAAATAATTTATTGCAAAAAAGTTCACTACTTCACTACTAAATACCATCTTGACTAAAATTATATACAGTATTATCACAATTAAGTTTTAATGTTGTTCTGAAATACAATATTTCTGTTATTTTCATCATAAATTCTAACTGACCTCTCTATGTTTTCAAATAAGAGAGAAGCATTGATTAAACAAATATAATAGCAAGACAAAACAAAAGAGTAATCTTCAAAGTAACAGAAACCAAGAACTGATAATACAGATGAATGTTGACTTTCTTCCCTTCAAAAATGGACATAAAAAAATGACCTTGTACACAAAACAGACAGCTGTTAGTTGGTGCAGCACTGATCATCCTCACCATGTTTTATTGAAGAAGAATGATGCAGGATGATGTTTGTCTGCACAATATTCACCGAGTTTCATCTCTAGAGGTCACTCGGGCCTCCTGAATCCTCACTTTATATACTTTACATCTGCTGTACACAAACTGTAAATGCTTGTCCTTTCCAGTGACCACAGACCCTCCTGCCAACGTGCAGGCGAGTCGTGTTGGCGACCTCGAGGACCAGCTGACGGTCCGCTGGGCCAGCCCCCCCGAACTCAAGGACATCCTGTTCCAGGCCAAATATCAGATTCGCTACAGACTGGAAGACAGCACCGAATGGAAGGTGGTCCACACACACACTTCCACACAAAGCCCACACACACTCTTCTGTGGGAATATTTGCAGCACAGATTTATCCATTACACGATGATCATAAAACGTTTCTCCTACTCTATCTGCTGCTTCTTCATTGTGCTTTCAATGCAAATCTTAATCATGAGTAAAAAAAAACCCCGACTGCAGGTGACTCATTGCTGGTAAATCTTGAAACCAAATTTTGATCCAAAAGTGCAGCAGCAGAGCTTTTAGAAACAGTTTCTTTGAAGTTTTCTGGCCACAGCTTCTTTATATTTGTTCTCTGGCATGTGTATACATGCAGTATGTGGTATATGCAGTATGTGTATTCACTATTGAATGAAAAGATAAGGGAAATGATATTGAAACACATTTAAATCCTTGAAGCCGCTCTTATCCAGACTACATTCAAAATGAAAGCTGAACAAAGTTAGAAAAAGTGATTATAAAAACGAAAAAATAAAAACATTGAGCATAGATGCAGCAAATATCTCTGTTCAGTAGGTGTAGAGGAGGATTTTGATTCTACTACTACAACATACAAGCACCATTTCAGTACATCCTCTTTTTCATTTTGCTCCCTCTCCCAGGTGGTGGATGATGTTGGTAACCAAACGTCATGTCGTCTGGCAGGCCTTCGTTCCGGGACTGTCTATTTTGTCCAGGTGAGGTGTAACCCAGTGGGCATCTATGGCTCCAGGAAGGCTGGCATCTGGAGTGACTGGAGCCACCCGACCGCTGCCTCCACACCCAGCAGTGGTGAGTACATTGCAGAGGACAACACATTAGAAATTTCTTGGTATACCTTAAGATGAGTCACCCTTTTCGGGTAAGATTTACAGGATTTTGCTATATGGGTTCAAGGCAAATGCAAATAATCACTGAAATTTTAATTTAACTAAACAATGCCTGTCTTCTGGACAGCCGAGACTAAATCCACCGAATGTTTAAAAGTATACTGAAGTCTTTCCTTTCAAAGACTGTCTCATGGCTTAAATGGCTTTTAAATGCTTCCCGCACATCACAAATCTTGACCATCCGTTCCTTTCTAATAATCAACCTTTCATTGCCAATTAAAGCCAGAAAAACAATGTCCTTATCCTTGATTCAACATCCTGAACAAGCAGATCCAAACCGCATGTGACCCAAGAGAAGCCAAAACATCAGTACGCTAGATACCTTGATAGAGATCTCTCAGCAGAGGATTAGAAGGAACTGCAAAGAGCCAGGGGGACATTTGATAGATTTTTGTCGTTGGCTTCAAAGATTGATCAAGTTAGAAAGCTGGTGCCGTGCCACAAACAGGGCCTATAAAGCTTGAGTGGAAGCAGGTTTGGGACCAGGAGGAGCAGATAATGAGTTACATAGGTTATGTGGTATTTACTCCCTAGAGGGAGGAAGTCGTTATCAGGCTCTGTTGTTTGCCATAAAGAATTGATTGTGGCAGACTTATGACTTTCAATAGCCTCCCCTTACCCAGAAAGCCAAGTATGGTATATCACCTCCACAGTTTAGGACATTAAACTGAGAAATATCTCTCTTTATATGACACTGTTGCCCAGTTTACATCTCGTTTTGGGAAATTAAGCAACATGAATCATCATAAATGTTCAATGAATGCAACTGAATGTTTCCTAGAAGCCTTCGTACGAAGAGACATGCCGAATATTTCTATATTAAATTACTTTTTAATAGTACGCCAGAGCATTATTTTAGTGCGAGAAAACCAATTTTAGGAGGAGACACTAGAAAAATGTCCCACTATCTGTGCTACTAAAACACTTTGAGCTCTGGTAAGTTGTGATAGGTGTTTCTCATTATTTGTAATATTTCATAGGTTAAGTAATTATTGGATTCATGCTAGCAGCTCTGTGAAGCTGTACTTATGGGCACAGTGATGTTTTGAGGTTAAAGCATGTTAACATGGTGAAGTTTAGCTGGTAGAGTGTTCACCATTTTCGCCATCTTAGTTTAGCATGTTAGTATGCTAACACTTGCTAATTAGCAATAAACACACAGCAGCTGAGGCTGTGGAAGAGCAGTTAAAACAAAACAATACAGTGGTTTTATCACACTAAATATGAGCACTAATTTTCAAAACAATAATACTGTAAAGTTAACAAAGAATGACAAAGAATGTCGTGAGGGACTTAATACACAGGAGGAGTTAAATCAAGCCATTAGCTCTTTTGAAAAAGGTGAAAGTCTGGGAGCTGATGGCTTTTATCAAACCTCCTATGAGTCTGTTAAAACACTTAATATCTTAAAATGGTCATATAGAAAAAATAGTCTCACTATTGTTAAAACAAGATTCATGTGGAAGGTATAAGGATCAAACTATATTAAAGAATTGGAGGCCAATTACACTACAATGTAACGATGCAAAAATATTAGCTAATGTCTTGGAAACAGATTTTAAAGAGTACTACCAAATATTATTCATCCAGATTCTTACAAGGACATTCTATCAGTGACAATATCAGACAAATAGTCAAAATAATTGAATATTATGGTTTAATGAAAAGGCCAGCTTTCTTTTTTTTCACTGACTTTGAAATAGCATTTGATCAAGTACGTTTGGATTTCATTTATAAATGTTTAGGACATTTTATCTTCAGAGATTCATTAAGTTGGATAAAAGTTAATGTATAGTAACTTTTGCTGTTGCTGTTTTTCTGAAACAATTATGCAGTACAGAGGTCTAAAACAAGGATGTCCACTTTATGTATATCTATTTATTATAGCAATAGAAATTCTTGCTCAAAAAGTAAGACTGAATAACAAACCAAAAAGTTTGAGAATAAATAGTTAGGAATCAAAAATTTCAATGTATGTGGATGATGTAAATTTTCAAATTCAGCCAAATGATGCATCTTTTACTGCATTAGTTAAAGTGCTAAATAACTTTTCAGTTCTTTCCGGACTGAAACCTAACTGTGATAAATGTACTGTGTTGTGAATTGTGTCTCCGAAGGAAACACATTTTGAGCTCTGTGGTGATCTGACATTAAAATGGTCGGATGGCCCAATAGATGTCCCAGATATACATATCCCTAAAAACATGGAACACATTACAAATAAAAAACTTTGATAGAAAGCTACATATAGTTGACAGAAAATTAAAAGTTTGGAGACTGACTAATTTAACTTTATATGGAAAAATAAGAGTGATAAATTATTTAGTAATTCCTCAGTTTATCATGTCATGTCATTACCATTGACTGAAGAGCTGTTTAAAAATTATGAACAGATCGTGTTCAGTTTCTTATGGGGTGGTAAACCGAACAATATTAAAGAAAGAAAGTTTGTCTATACAATAATTACAAACATGGTGGATTTAAATCGTTAAATCTTAAAGCAGTCAACTTTGCATTACAAACATCCCTTATACCTAAATTTATTTGTAGTCCGCAGTGTTTCTCAGCAAAGTTATTGATGTCCATTCATCCTCTGTTCTATAAAGAACTTGATCATTACCTTCACTTAACTGCTTTCACTTTATTATATTAAAGAAAAAGTTATTTCCACAATTATCAGGTTTTTTGGAAGAGGTCATAGCTGGTTTCAATACCAATATCATCAACCAGAATCCTGTTATGAAATCCAAAGCCAAGAGTTATGAGTTAGAAATATATAGTTTAAGGATGAGCCTTTGTTTATCGATTTTAATGTTTGAAAAAGAGACATTAAAAATATTATTTATATCATGTTTTATGATAATCTTCTAGTAGTACACAGTAATATTTGTGACATTCTTACATATAATCAACTGTGAGCAGCTATACCACAGACCTGGAAAAGGAAACTATCATTATGTGTAAAACAAATGGCATGTTGCCCCTGTATTAAGAATACAACATGGATGAACAAAAGAAAAATAAACAAAAAACATGTTATACATGCATCTCAAAAAAATATCTGCTGCACCAGTAGCTATTCAGTCAAAATGGGAGGATTTGTTAGACATCGGAGGAAGTTTCTTCAGGCATTTACACAACTAATTTGATGTCTCCACTAGAATTTTACAACTAATCTACAGATGCTTGACTTATGTAGATCAGATCAGGAGTCTGATCTTCATTTATTTGGGTTTTCAAATTTTAACCACAATGTTTGGTGATTTAAGGGATGAAGAACAAGGAAGAGCAATTAAACACTCAAAACGTTTCAAAATGTTTCAGAAGTATCAGTGGGTTCTTGAAAAGGATGTTAATAGGAATAAAGAACAGAATTTAATTTTTAAATGTAGGTGGGATGCTTTGAGTCAGGGTGAAAGCTGGAGTCAAAGAAAAAGAAAAAAATAGTATGTGGATATGTATATGAATATTTGTGCATGTATATATGTGAAGTGTATATGTTTGTGTGTAGATATAGCTATATGTGTGTGCATATATGTATGTGCATATATGGGTTCAGTTGTATATATATGGATATGAATCTGTTGCTGTTTGACCCAGTGTAGTAATAATAATAATAATAATAATAATAATAATAATAATAATAATAATAATAATAATAATAATAATAATAAAAGCAACTGAGGTTGAGGGGAACGTCGTTAGTCTGGCAGGTATTTTGTCATAAAACCAAAGTATTGGGCAAATTGAGATTTAGATGAAAAGTCAGGGGATCAACGAAGTGATTAAAATTCATCCTGAGGGAGACATGAATGTGTCAACAAGATTTCATGGCACTTCCTCTAATACTTGTTGAGACATTTCACTCAAAATCACAAATGTAAACCTCATGGTGGCGCCACATGAAAAGTCAGAGGATCACCAGAGTCATTAGACTTTATTCTCTGTGGACCATGAATTTACAACATTTCATGGCAGTCATCAAGTATTTGTCGAGCTACTTCAGTCTGACTGACTAACCAACGTTGGCATCCATCTATCCACACTTCTAGCACAGCTAAAAACAGCTTAGTACATACTGTATTTTGAAAATGAACACTAAGACAATTAAAACATACAAAAAAACAATAATAACAAACTGCACAGCCAAATAGATTAATCAGAACCTAAAAGAAGGGAAATTACTTGCATTTATTAAAAGAGCGAAGGTTTCTTCTACTGTACTTCTATTGTTTTTAGGGGTTTGTGTCTATTTTTCTTTAAATGTTATTTTCAGTGTTTACTAAATGCTGACTGTATTTATTCAGTTATTGGAAAAAGTGCCAGATAAAGAAAAGACCACATCTATGCTGCCACATTACCTGGTAAGCAGCCTGTGTGTGCTTGCACCCCTCAATGTACTGACACTTGTCCTAACTGTAACCTTGGCGCTGTCTTCTCTTCCTCCCTCCCCTCCTCTCTCCCTCCTTTGTCTCTCCTCCCCTCCACCCTCCTTTTCTTCTCCCAGAGCGGCTGCAGAGTGGCTCATGTGATCCTAAGCCCGGTGAGCAGAACTCCACCCTGCGGCGGGAACTCAAGCAGTTCTTCGGCTGGGTCCGCAAGCACGCGTCTGGCTGCAGCGGCATGTCAATCAAACTGTACGATCAGTGGAGGGTGTGGCTGCAGAAATCGCACAGAACGCGCAACCAGGTAGGTAAGCAGAACCTCTCTCTTATTTCATTATCTCTGCTGAGCCCGTCTCAGAAACACACACACACACACACACACACACACACACATACACACACACACAGAAACATCACAAGCAGCCACTGCTGCATCAATGTCCTGAACTGAATTTCTGACCCTGCCTTTGTTATGCCATGTGGTCAACATTTTTACAAACACAAAGAGGACAGATTTCTCTTGAGCTGGCTGGCTCTGTGAAGTTTCAGTCCGTACTTTATGATCAGGTAAAATATGTGGTTTTTACTTTACTGGCCCAGAAGTGGAAGCATAAAATATGCTCTCAGTCATGCACTCAGATTTTATTACATATTTTGACTTCTGCTCTTCAGCTGATGACCACAACAAAGAGAAATGAACATGTAAATGTAATTAACAGCCCACTGTAATGTTTTCCTTTCATATTTTGTTTTGTCTCGGCATGAGTGGGCCCTTTCACAAAAATAACTTCAAATGGCCAAATGGCACGCAGAGCCCCGCCATCTTCTGTGTGTTTATGTGACTTTGTGAAGAGTTCAGATCCTTGCTGCTCTCAGTCCTTGAACTCACAGAAACCTGCAGCACTCTACCTGACTCAATTAGCTCAGCAGTCTCCTTTTTCTTTTTTTTTTCTTTTTTTTTTTTGCTTAATAGGGCACATGCTGTCACCTGAATAATGTCTTTGCTCACGAAGCGTGACAGGTTCCCATTGATTACCTTGAGAGAGAGAGAGGTAGCAGGGGGCTGGGAGAGATACACAGAGAATAAGAAAGAGATGATGCAAAGAGAGAAAAGTGCCTGCCAGACAGAGCAATTAACATCTTTATGCTGATTATGCATTACATAGTTTGGTTTTTTTTCATTGAATTGTCCCAGTGTCAACCATCTGGTTTTGCCTTTTTTTCAGATTCTACCAGACGATAATTCATAGCGCAGCCACTCGGCACCTGTGTGGTGTTTTAATTCAAGAACAGCATCAAGAAACACTGACGGATAACTGGCCATAATGGTCCCAGTCGTGTGAGAGGTCTAACGCCCTGGCTGACGTTTGATCATGCAGTCTTAACTTGAGTTTAAAGGACCCAGGTGGAAGATAACTGTGAGTGAGACAATGCAGCCTTTTACTGTCATTTCCGCTGACCAGACGTGTTCGATCTGTTTGCACAAACACAAATATTAAAGCCCACAGTAACTGCACTTTTATTCTTTTATTCTTATTAAAAGTTATGGTAACAGTTTAGACTTAAGAGAAGATAAGTAAATATCAAAATGGCAACAAAGAATTATGCAGGCATCAGAAAAAATATAGTGTATTTCAGTGACAGTGGGAGTTTGAAAGATATCTTTCAAGGTATTTTTGTAAAGCAATCATTTCCTCTTTTAAAACTCTAAGAAAATGTATCAATATCCCCACTTATATTATTGTTATAAACATATTACTGTCAGCAAACAGTTCAGAGAGAAATAAATGACTCACTGATGAGCAGCTTAGACAGTAATCAGACATCACGTGGTCTAAAAATGTTATTATGTATCATCCAGTTAGTAAAATTGAGATATTTCTAGACTGCAGAACTACTTTGGTTGGATCACTGATTGAATCCCCACAACATAAAGTCTCACTATATGTAAAATGTACATAATTTCCTGTATCTATTTGTTTTAAGACAATTTGATACTGTTTATATTTTTGTAACTGCATATTTAAAGAGCGTTGATTTCTCTAAGTTATATTCTTTGACTATCAATAATGTCTGAAAAATACCGTGTCTTGTGTATAGAGCAGTAAAGAGTGAAAAAATGTCTTGGAAAGTGTCTTTATTATTTAAAAAATACAATGTATCATGTAAACAAAGATCGCTGGATGAGCTTCTTAGATATTTACACATTTTATCATCATAATTCATTACAACAAAAGCAGCGTTTTGTTTCGTTTTTTTGCTGAGGCATGCATTTACACAAACACATGACTACAGATAAAACACACACACACACACACATAGCCAGAATGTGAAAAGCCCCCCTGGGTGGAATAAGACTGCAGCAGCGAGCAGGGTGGAGCCAGAGGGGGGATCGATAAGTGCAGCTGAAGAGTCCAAGATGGAAGTTGCAGCAGAGCTGAGTCGATCTGTCAGCCCCGCTGTCTGCTGATGTGAGAGGGCGGCTGCAGGCCTCCCGGGACCCGCCTGTCAGTCACACTCCTCAGAGTCATACTTAAAGTCCTGCATGATCTCACTCAGAGCCTCTTTGTTCTTGATGATGCTGAACGGGATGGGGAGGGGGGAGGGGGGAGCACAAAAAACACAGAACTGCATTAGTTATTGTGGTACAGAAACATCTTTGACAGTTTATTTTCCAACCAAATAAAATTACAATGGTAACAAAGAGAAGTCTGTTCATTTAGAAAGACACAGGAGGCGTATAAGCCCCCCGAGTGGTTCTGCAGCCGGCAGCGGGTTGATGGTGAGTGAGTGAATGGGTCAGTGGGGAGCTAACGCAGTAAACGGAGGGGTGGTAATAGCTGCTCTTACTCGTGCTTGATCTCCTGAATCTTTTCTTGACAGCCTTCGTCCTCCGGGTGATCCTGGGCCCGCTGCCTGGCCAGCTGCAGCTTGGCTGTCTGTTAAGAAGGCACGTCAGATAAGATTTATGCAAACCATTCATCAGCAGAGGATGGAGGAGAGACAGGGGATGAACTCTTGAGATAATAGAAGCTTTGTAACATTACTGGCAGAGAGGAGGCTGAGTTAATATTACAGAAGAGTTTAAAATTACAGTGTAATGTGACTGTTCAAGAATGTGGGGAGCCGAAGCTGTAACATTTTAAAACCAGTCTGACCGGATCAAACACGATGAGAGTCACACACACACACACAGCTTTTAAGTCACAAACATTTGAGCATCGCTGAAGTGAATAAGAGGTTTCTGCCTAATCTGCACAAAAGACTAAGAATATTAAGAGTATTACAAAAGAGTTTTAACAATATTACTTATCAGAGGCGTAATACAGTTCTACTGCTGGAGTCGTATTAATAAAAAGTGTATTACAGTTACAGTCAAAAGTGACTACAGTTTTTCCAGCCTGAGTATATTTGCTGCCCTGTCCTGTCCTGTGAAGAAATTATGCAATGTTTTGAATAATAATTCTGCCTCCTTGTGGTGAAATTGTAGAACTGTATAAAAGTAGAAATATCATAACCTGTATGTAAACTTTGATTATATGAAAGTAATTTTAAAAATCACATGTAATGTGGATCTTTTAAAAATCTCAGGTATGGAGGCTTGGAGATTGCAAATGCGTATAAAGCAATTAATTCATATTTAATAATGCAATAAACTAATTTATTTATTCATTTACAAATGAAAATAATTATGTGGATATTAAGCTAATTATTTCGTTTATAGACTGCAATCAAATCAATTCACAAAGTCCACATTTTTTTATAATAAATAATGTATTTGATTAACCTGTTTGATCTGATTGTTTTACTCAGTTATTTATAGTTCCTTTTGAATTTGACCTCTTATTGGTGGATTAATATATTCATAATATGTAAAATCTTAACTATTAAACTTCATATCAATCAACTAATTGCTTCACAACTGTGTGCAAGTCACTGAAGTTTATCTGTACTAATATATTTGTGTGTATCAGTAGACTCTATTTAATATCTGCCAATAACATCACCTTGACATCTATATTCAGGACAATCAGTATAAACACTTCAATAAAGGTGTCAGAGCAGCTATGATACTATGTCCACCATCCTGCATCAGATGCTATGTGCTGCTGAATCAAAAGTAATGTCACACATTTATTATTATATGTAATGTTTCGATCAAAAGTAGTAGCTGCTGTCTCTTGTTTACTAGTTTCCTCCTCAGCTTCAAGACCTAATAGAAGAAAAAAAACATACAAATAAAGTTTTTTTTGTACCAGTTCGAGCTTTTGCTTCTCTTTGTTCTGTAGCTTTTCAATGTGCTCTGAGAGGTCTGGCCTGTCAAACTCGTGGTGCAGCTTCCCCTTGATCTCCAGCACTTCCTTGGAGATGCCGCAGAAGGCCTGCGTTATCTCATGGACCAGCTGCCTGTAGTGGTCGAAGTCATAATGGGGCCCTGTCCTCAAGTAGGCCTCATGTCCTCTGGAAGATAGTCGGCATCCAAGAACAGCACCAATTTAAAGAAAAAAGAAAAAAAAAAAAAGAGCAGAAATGTAAAAGGCCCACAATTCAGATTTCTATCTCTATGCTTTCAACCAGATCAATGATCCCTGGAAACAGTTTGTATGTATTTGCAATAACAGAAGCATGATACAGTAAGTCAGCACTAATATACACAAACTTACTCTTCAAAGAGCTGATACGTCTCTACTCGCTCTGACTGAAGGTGATAAAACCTCTGGATCAGAGTTTTAAAGTCTGTGGGGACCTACAGGGAGGAATCACATTAAAGAAAGTTATAAAAACATGCATATTATTAGGTATAAATAACTCATTTGTTTTAGTCCAGTAGTAATAAACATTGTCTGGTTACAGCTTGACACTCTTTTTCTATTCTATTATGAATAGTATTGAATAGTATATAAACAAAACATGTTAGTTTGTTCATTTATTTTTTGGCTGTTTGCCTCATTAAGTAAGCAATTTTTTTAAGGTTTCACATTGGGATTTTGGGCATTTCTCATTATTTTGACAATTTAAAGTTATACTGATCTTTAAAAAGGAATTGTTAATGATACATTACTTTAAGCCTGACTGGCTCTAATCAGTTTTTATGGGGAAAATAAACAGGTCTGTCATCAGCCTCATTTGCTTTACAATAACGTTAGAGGAAGCTGTAAACAGTAACTACTGTAGTTTCCAACTAACCCTGACCATAACAGTTGAAGTTACCATTAGCTTAGCTTAAGTTAGCATGTGGGCCAGTTTTGAGCCTCTCAGACAGTTAATTAGTTATCTGCAGTATAAAATATCATATTCTTACCATCATAGCCTGCCGGAAAATACTGCCGATAAGTTTCCAGAGCTTATAATGTTGACATGTTTATTCTACAAGTTCAACACGCTGTTTTCTTCCTCAATGTGAATCAGCAGCAGGCTGCATCGTCTCACACCCGGAAATGACGACACAGCACGTTTTACAGGAGTCGGCTTCGAAATAAAAGCTCCCATACAACAACTACAACATGACATCAGTGCTCTCCACGTTTCATGACATTAGTTTAAACTTTGGGTTTATTATCAGTCTTAGTAAGATATATACATTTTCTTCTTTGTGAATTGATTGATTGATTGATTGATTGATTGATTGACTGATTGATTGATTGATTGATTGATTGATTGATTGATTGATTGATTGATTGATTGATTGACAAAATCAAATATTACAATGTTTTTGACCAAATACCTCAATATCATAAATGTGACAATATTGTAGGGATGACTATTGGTGCTTTCACAAAAATATTTACATAATGAGATTTTTGATAAATAATCATCGGTAATTTGGATATAATGACTAAGTGGCTAAAGGCAAATAATAAAACAGCTAGAACAGTCTGGTGAGTTCAGAAAATGACATCACTTTACTGTAATGCAGCCTTTAAAACCAGGAAAATACAACATTTATGCCATATCATGACATTACAATATCCAAAATCTAAGATGATATCTACTCTCATATCACAATATGGATATAATATCGATATATTGCCCAGCCCTATGTGTGACGGTTTTGCAGATTAACCCAGAGCAGCTGGAGTCTTAAAAACCTTTATACAGATCAATAAAGAGACTGTATTCACAATATGGTCAAACCATAGCCGGATTAACATGCCAGGGGGTCCTGTGAGAAAAATAAGATGCTGGGTCCCACTGCAGTTGTTCTATGCTGGAATATTACAAGTTTTTTGTAGGCCTATGGTAATTTGAACACAAATGAATTTAGGACTATGCACCATGTAAACACAGTATCATCTTAAAACTTGATTTTGACATATAGGGCACCTCTTCAAGCCCCAATATCAGGTACAATAATAAAGCAGGACCCAACTTAAGGCCCTTATGCCAGCTAATGTTGTGCTTTAATAATGCATGTACCTTATCTCCAAACAAAATAAACCTGGGGCTTATGGGGCCCCAAGGCAGGCGCCTGTTGGTAATCTAGTCTTAAGTCCAAACGCCTTGCCAGTAAAGAGGACTTCTCTGTGTCTCTAGAGTATTTAATAAATGCAATTGTGGCTAAATGTTGCTTTTGCATCTAAACTAGGCTCCCAGCTTGCCATAGGTACCCAAAAATAATGCAGAGTGCAAACTTTAAAACAGCTGGTAGTGCTATATTTGTGCCATTAAGTCAAATAGTAGTAAATATCTCACACTTTAGAGGTAAAGTGTGATGTCAGTACCCTTCAGATATTTCAATAAAAAAAATCCTATAAAAGCATTTTAAGGTAATCAGTAATATATTGCTAGTATTTTTGAGTGCTATAATTATAACCTGTAAGGGGGAGGGGGAGGGGGGGTAGAAAGTTTGTGCCAGTTTTATTTTGAAATTGTCATAATAACCCATCAAAGGATCCTCTACAAGATTAAGAACACACTATTTCTTACTATTTGATTACAGAATGTGTAATATTAAAATGTATACATAATATACCATGGAGTGATGTTTTATAAGCACATCATTTGGGCCAAATAACCTCAAAGATCATTCCTGATATGTGTCAAACTCTACCTGTTGCTTCTTATCTTGCAGCCCCATTAAAAGGATTTACACCTCAGCCACTGCATGGGGGCTTGTAATCTGCTGCTTGTCTGCTTTGTGTTTATGCGATTAGAAAGCATTATTCCAATATGGAGGAAGGAGGTCGCAAAGCTACTACTGTGCAGACGCGGGCACTCCTACGCCTTCAGTCTCCCTCCGCCGTTCATTGGTCCATTCAGCAGCTTCAGCACCACGCAGACTGAACAGCGACACTCGGCCGTGCAGCTTTCACCGAATGAGGATGCCGCGCGGCGTACGCTGCGCTTCACGGTTACTACACTGTTTATCTGATTTTTTAGCCCTACTGCCATCCTTATATCAGTCTATGACAGATGTTTACACTCGGTGTCTTTGCAGCTCGTTATTTCCCTCGTTTTGATCGTGAACAACCCGCCTGTGTCGTCTAACTCTGCGAGAGGAAGCTGTTTTTCCGCGTCCCAGATGCTCGGACTCGCTGGTTTTGTTTGTTTCACCGGGTTTCCTTCCCGTAGAGTCGGCAGGCATGACGGACTGTGAAGCCGCCGCTCAGGTTATAGGCAGCAGCAGCAGCAGCAGCAGCATCTCATGTACAGTGCCGCATCAACAAGCACCGCCGCCCGACCACCGGGTCCCCCTGCCGGCGCCCCGGTGTCCGCCGGTCCCCCGACGCCTGTTGTGACATGACAGCTCGGGGAAGAAAGAAGAGGATCAAAGGTTACGGGCAGCAGGCGCGTGGGTTCAAGCAGGAGCGCAGACCGGTCGGATCCTCCAGGAGAGGGCACACCGACACAGACAGTCTGAAGGAGAGGATAAAATCATCAAAAATTCATGTGATACTTTATTAATCCCCGGCAGGGTGTTTCTCTTCTGGCGTGCAGCCTCCAGAGGGGTCAGACCACTGGGTCAACCACTGGTCGATGTGCTCACACTTCAGCAAGGCGGGTGCCAGCTGACACAGAGGTCCTGGATCCTGGTCTCACTGGACCCAGCTGCCCCCCCCCCCCCCCCCCCCCCCCCTCTCTCGCACTCCTCCTGTTACTCCACTGAAGCCTTATTTTGATTCTGATTTGGGGCCTGGAGCGTGGTAGCACCCACCTTTGCCTTACAGTGTCATCTGATGCACGGCCTCATAGTGTTGATACTGGTCGAGTCCCAGTCAGCAGTGCTGTTTCCCAGGCCTGTCAGGCTCACTTGGCTCCTCCTGACCATCACCTTCACCTGCACAGCCATGGGCTGCATCCAGAGCATAGCCTGTAACAAGTCACGCATCAAACGGGAGAACATCGTTGTGTACGACCTGTCCGCCACCATAGACCACTGCCCGACTGTCATTGAGGAGAACTCGCCCATAGTGCTTCGCTACAAGACTCCTTATTTCAAAGCCTCGGCGCGGATTGTGATGCCCCCCATTCCGCGCAATGAGACATGGGTGGTGGGCTGGATCCAGGCGTGCACCCAGATGGAATTTTACAACACTTATGGAGACGTCGGCATGTGAGTTCACACCTCTGTCACCTGGGTCCCCATTAAACCCCCTGTGACGTGCTTTCAGATACAAACATTGGTTGTGCGTGCGGGTTTGCATGCACCTTATAGCCTGTAAGGGGTCCTTGCTTGTACATCACTCTTGTGTGTTTCACAGAGGAGCATTTGTGCACGCAGCAGGTTAACTGTGCTTGTCAGCCTCCTTCATTCAAACGCCCACCGACAGATTCTGTTCCTGTGACTTTGGCACCTAAATAGAAAAGCTGCTATTAGAGGAGCTAAACAACAGTTGCTGCTCTCACACTCAAATTGTGCCCACGGAGACATGTCCTCCCCCACACCCCCAACACACACACACACACACACACACACACACACACACACACACACACACACACACACACACACACACACACACACACAATCTGGAAGGCATAGAGGGGGTGTTTTAATCCTGCTGGGTTTAGGAGGTGGGTGGGTGTAGGGGTGAGAGGATGGGGCCTGGGGTGGGCTGTCATCAGATTGGTCATGAAAGCACAACAAATAGATGGAAAGGGGCCACCAGATGACAAAACTGTTGGGCACAACAAAGAGATGATGACAATCCGCTGACATACTGAACCACTAGAAAGCATTTACAGGCTGCTGTTGTGTTGTCACTGCAAGCTTGTGTTTGGATAAGAATGTCAAGCATTTCACAATAGTTTCCTTTTGTTACTTCTGTGATTTTTCTAGTAAGGAAAAAAAACTTTTTTATAGCTTAGAGACACATATACGCTGTATATGCCAGCCATCAAAAAAGTCACCCTACTACCAAAATACGAAATAGAAGAACTGCTACCACTCTCAGATTGACTGCAGATCAGATATTAATGTTTTCTGATGCTATAATAGTTTGCAGATACTGTCCCATCTCAAGGTGTCCAAGGTGACATCTTCAAATGATGGTTGATTTGGTCGACCAACAGTCCAAAACCCGGAAAAGTATTAAATTAAATTAAATTTACAATGTTATAAAAGATGAAAACAGCTGCTGCTTACATGTGTGTAGCAGGAATCAGTAAATGTTTGTTTTTTTTGCTTGATAAATAACTGAAACAGTTAATAGATAATTGTAATAACTTGTAATTGTAAAAATCGTAAATTGTTGTGAATTAATATTCTGGTGATTTACTGATCAAGTAATCAGCTAATTGCTTCTGCATGTGACAAGATTTGTGTATATCAGGAGTTCATTTTAATGATGTAAGAAAATCACAAAATGCATATTTTTAAATAAATAAATCAAATTTTTCAATCATGTATAAGAATATACAGTACCGGCAGTTTATTTGGGTAAAAATGACTAATTTGGGCCTTTAAAAAGTAACCTCATAGCAGCTGAAAATCTTGTTTTTGCTGACCTCCACTAGTTTAACTTCTCACCTTGCGGTGTATTTCAGGGTGTGTCAGTACACCGTGACATCACTGTTGGATGCAGTTACATGTACAACAGAGTACCTAAAAACTTTCAACCAAAGAAGGCTTTAAAACACTGCTTTGCAGTCTGGTATGATGTTTCTCGTTATAAAAGGACAAAGTGGTAATATTCTATATTTTTGCTACTGTCAACAAATCCTGTGAAAAGACCAAAACCAACAAGGCATTCATCCGTCTCTCAATACTTTCCCACTCTCACAGATTTTCTGTGGTACTGAACCCCAAACCATTTTTTCCTACTAAAGATATAAATCCTTAAAAAAAAGAAAGAATATATAGTTTCATTTTTAAAAGAGGCCAGTTTCCTTAAACAGGTGGGTACTGTAGTTTTTCACAAACGTTACTCAAACAGGAGTAAATAATGAATGTCATTGTAACTAATCTCCACTGTGGATTGATATTAGTATAGCTCACAGTAATAGAGGTCACCCGGTGCAAGGATGTGGTTCATTGACGTGTTTTTAATAGTTTCTGGAGAACAATGAAGGTCTATGGTAGAGACAATACTCCATTAATTTCATGTGATTTGTTGACACTAAGAAAAATATAGAATATAAACAGCACACAGTTATTCGGTATCTCTCTGGTTCCAGTCTTACACTTTCTGTCTCCGTCCAGGTCGAGCTGGGAGCTGCCTCAGCTGCGAGAAGGCCTGGTGAGGGCCATCAGCGACTCGGACGGTGTGAGCTACCCCTGGTACGGAAACACAACAGAGACTGTCACCATAGTAGGCCCCACCTCCAAGCCATCCCGTTTCATCGTTAGTATGAATGACAATTTTTACCCAAGTGTCACCTGGGCTGTGCCGGTCAGTGAATCCAACACGCCCTTACTGACTAACATCAAAAGGGACCAGAGCTTCACCACCTGGCTGGTGGCGCTCAACACCACGTCCAGGGAAAAGATCTTGCTCCACACCATCAAGTGGAGGATGAGGGTTGATATCGCGGTGGATCCGTCCCTGCCTCTGGGCTCCAGGGCCAGGTTGGTGGGCCGGGTGCACCAGGACCAGCCGCGGGTGCTGACCCGCATGGAGCCCATCCCCACTAACGCCATGGGGAGGCCCAATGCCAACGACGCCCAGGTTCTGATGTGGAGGCCGAGGAGAGGGCCTCCGCTCGTCGTCATACCACCCAAGTAGAGCGTTCACACCATCTGATTGGCCGTTTGGAATATTACATCATAGTGAGCCACTTTCACGGGGAAACGGCGAACAGAAAAATCAGATGAAAAGACAAAAGCAGATTTATGAGCAGACTTGTACGAACTGTCGATGGCACAAGATCAGAGTTGCAGTCTTTTGCGTGTAATATCATTGAGGGGACAAATGCCTTAATTCCCCACCGCTGCCTTTGATGATCCAGAAAGTATGTTGGTCTCTACTTCTGGTGCTGTTGAGCTATTGAGTGTTCAGGCCTTTACTCCAGCCCAGCACAACTGAGCAAAATGTTGTTTAACTTTGAAAAAATGCCATCAGTGCTGGGATGTAACGCAAACCTGTGCTGTAGCTACTCAGGCCCAGAGAAAAAAAAAGATCAAGCCTAAATAGAGACCCTGTTTTAAAAAGGTTCTTCAGCCTTAATGATGATATAATACCGGCCTGCTCTGTACTGTACAGTGAAGTGCTGTGTAAGAGTGCAAACAAGGAAAGCTGACGGTGTTTGTGTGTCATGCAGGTCCGAGGAGGACGACACTGCTTCGGGGTTTATTCTTCACAGACGGAGATGACTATAATATCAACTGAAATGTTACTGGATGATGTGCTTTTAGAGATGATGTGAGTGTGGGTGTGCAGGTGTGTATGTGTTTGTGGTTGTGTGTTTTCTATAATGGAGCCCCCGGGTCGGGTCCAGGCTTGCTGCTTTGTCCACACTAGACTGCCTCACACACACAGACAGACGGGGGGCCTCGTTTGTGATTGTGATACATCGTAGGGTCGTTTTAAAGAATGATTTTTGAAAAAAAAAAAACGAAAAAAAAAACATAGATATTCAACATACATGCATCCTCAGAGGTACTTTGCTTTTGACATATCACAGGAAATGTAGAAACCACTTGGATTTGGTCTTACAGTATGCACACACACTCACACATGAAGCCCTGCAGCAGCCTTTCTTTAAAAATCACAAACGGCCAGTTCATCCAGCTGCAGAGCTTCTCCCTCCCTGCCTTTTGAAAGCCAGTGATGCCTGTGTTAATGACAGCCTTCTATAGTAAAAAACAGGATTTTGTCTTTCCATCGTCCCATCTAATTGGAGTTGTGAGGTGAAGAAGCAAGGTTACTTTATTTTACGAGTAATAAAAGGAACCTGCCCTCCGTGGCTGTGACAGGACAAACAGAGCTACTTTATCCAGTCAGTATGTGTTGTTTAAGAACAAAGATTGTACTGAAAAAGGAGCTGTATTTGTGCTAGAAAACTTAAAGGATCAGTTCACCCAAATTACAAAAACATCATACTGTTTAACAGTATCCATATTGTGGGTTTTATCTGTCCGGCGTCTTTGCTGTCAGTGAGATTAATGCCTCCAACCCAATACAATGGAGGTGAATGAAATTTCTTTACTTACACAGCTTTGGAAAAACACTTTTAAACAAGACTTTGCTCTAATCTGCAGTATGGTCCTGTATGTCACAGTTCAGGACATTAAACTGAGAAACATTTCCCTTTACACAACATTCCCATCTTGTTTTGGAAAATTAAGCAACATCAATCATCATGAATGTTCACTGAGCAACTCTGTGTTTACTAGAAGCTTTTATAGTCTGAGATATGCAGAATTTCTCAACATTAAATTGCTTTTTAGTAATACACCAGAATTTTAGGAAACGACTGATATTAGAAAAACTGTCACTTCTCTCCTACTAAAAAACTTTGAACTCTGGTAGAGGAGTACTGATGAGCATTTGTCAACATTTTTGACAATTTATAGGGTCAGCAATTACTGGATAAATAAAACTAAAAAACTAAGAGTCTACAGCCATTGTGAGGTTGTACTTAGCCAAATGCTAACATCAGCATGTCAACATGCTCATAGTGACAATGCTAACATGCTGATATCAAGTATGTTTACCATGTTTACCATCTTAGTGTTACCATGCTAACAAAATCCAAAATATTGGACATATTAAAATTTGGATGGATGGATATATGCACCAAAATGGATGACAACCCAAGACATTTCATGAAATATATCCATCCCTAGCACCACGCTGCTGGGAATAGCTAAAATGTGTCTTTCCAGGAAACAGTGTCCTTGTTACTGTAGATAATCCACAGACTTTATTATTAACAGTTTTTACACAGAGTATTTCTCCACTAGAAAGTGTTTACAGTGAAAACTGCTTCTGGAAAGACGTTGATATTCATTCTTTTAATGTTAATCGTCAAAGCTTTGAGCACAAGTAGCACCTCCATTGTACTGGGTTGCAGAAATCTCAGAGATATCTCAAAACCTGGTCAAATAAACCCAAAACAATCAGATGCTAGATGCCAGATACTGCTAAGCATGGCTAAAATGTATTAATTTTTGTAATCCTGGTGAACAGACCCTTTAAAGATTGGTGCATTATATGGTTCACACAGACATACAGTCTCTTGTGCCATTATGATATTTTATAAGAAAGTGTTTTATAAGGATTCCTGACTGAAAAGTAGAGTGCAGCTTACAGAATATGAACATTTCACATCATATTATGTTGCTCATTGTTTCACAGACAGGTCTATATGCTGTATTTATGTTCGTATACGCTCAGTGAGCCAGTGAATCAGGTCATGCTGAACTGCCGAGCTGGTCCAGATGAGACAGAGATGAAGAGAGACATAGGATGTAACCACATTATCTTACTCATGCTGCTCAATACTTTTGGTGCAAACCGAACGAGCCTTCACACACACACACACACACACATACACACCTCATCTAGAACTGTACTAGAGCCATGATCACCGGGAGGACTGTCCTGCCTGTGTGCTGCAAGCCCTGCAACACACTCATCATACAAAAGTGTGGATACTGGATAATTTAAACAACACGCCTATTGTAGCCATGACACAGGAGCAGTTTGTGAGGCAAACGGCATCTGAGAACTCACGTTGACAATCAAGGGAAACATCTAGAGCAGCACTTTTAACCGGACAAAGGTGATCTTTACTGGTCAGTGATTTTATTCAGATAACTGGGGCTTTTATAGGGTGAAACAAAGCGGAAACTTCTCTCACGTTGCCCCAACCAAGATAACGTGTCAGTGAAAATACATTTATACTTGACCACGAGGTCACACAGTCCGCTGTGTGTATCAGGGCCTCAAGTGTCTTTTACAGTAACAGATGTGCCTGAGGACTCAAGGGCAGAGCGGTACACGGCCCTTTCATGAGGAGGCTTGACTCGTTACTTCCTACTTGTTCTGCTGATTGATTGCAGTTAAACGCAGTGATTGGTTTGAAATGACTGGCTAATGGTATTTTACAGTGTTATATATGAAGGACATGAAACTCTGCCGTGTTACAGTCCTTTCTCTCAGACTGTCTGGCTTTTGCATGCAGTGTTTTTAAACTCATTAAAATAAATGCCAAAAATATCAAAGTGTGAATTTATTCATGTTATGTCGTCTGCAGTTCTAAGGTGACATGTTAAGTATTAATTTAGGGAGGGTAGACTTGTAATTATGCAGAAATAGATCTGCAGGGGGGAGAAAAATGTGAATGACAGGCTACTGGCATGTTTTACTGCAATAAAATGTGTGTGTTGTAGAAAAAAATCAACGACGAGACATATAATGAATGTGACACAATAACACATTCAGAAGAGTTAAAGGAAACACTTTTTCTTTTATAAAAGATCCACATATTGGTAATTAAAATAATACAGTTATTAATTATACCCGCGTTATCCCAACAAATAAAGTAGTTTCAGAAGAATAACACCAGTCAAATCTTATACAGTCCAAGGTTACTTCCCATATAATTCCTCACAGAGTGTCAGTGAGTTCAGCCTCAGCTGGGCCACATTCAGTAATGGTTTTAATGGCTTTTGCCACAAAAATCAACAGAATATAATTTACACAAGCACAGAACATAAAGAGCTGGATGTTGATCATCAGTGGCTTTGTTACGTAATGTAAACGTCTAATTAATGAATGAATAAGTTAAACAGAAAACTCATTTGGGATTGATAGATTACAATTTAAATGGTGCTATTATTTACACCCACGGTTAACATCATTTTCAAGTTGTACAAAATCATCTTCAGACATAATCAAACTGTCGTTTTCGATGAAAAAAAAAATCAATTATCTTCAAATAATCACCGCTGTTACAGCCTCAAACAGTGTTTCTGAGGTGTCAGGTAGCATTTTATTCTTACACCCAGATCCCTGACTCCTCCAGACTGACAGAAAAGAGTTAGAGAGTGAGACCGTTCTGTCACTGAGACACACTGTATATGTTATCAAAGACGCCCCAGTGACTATATGTTGCCTGGCAACAAAAAAAATGTTTCCAAAAATAGCGGAGCAAAATGCAACGTGAGAGCCATAATTTAGAAAACAATACTAGTTATGGTCACTGCAACTACTACAGTCTAAAGACTTGTAGCATAGTATTTTGTGTTTTCTGCCCCGAGTTTTGCCTCCCAGGCTGTGTACTTCAACTGCCTCCTTTGCTGGGATTACACACCCAACTGTTGCTACAATGCTAACCATGACCATCTGCAACCTAAAGCGTTTGACTGTTAGAGTTTGTTGCAGTATTGTGGATGTCGAGGAGGTTCATTTCAGAGCAAAAACAACCCTACATCTGCTTTTGTAGGGAACAGTGGGACAACTTAAGGCTGTCAAAGCCTTAAATACTGCGACTCTGAGGTGAACAAGCCAACAGTTTGGGCTTCAGTCACACTACATCTAAAAGATGTGATATTGGAATTCCTGCCTGTCTGCCTCTTTAATCCTTTACTGTGTAGGAATGATTGATGTGGCAGTAAAGGCGACAGGCAGTCAAACAGCTTAATGAACATGACAACCAGTCGGTCCTGTTGAGAATATCCTTACAGCTCTGGAGGTGCGGCAGCCAGGATTATCTCTACAGCGGTAGTTATAGGAAAAAAGAAAAACATGCAATCCTGTTTTGCCACAGTTTTCTTTTCTCATTGCTTACCCTTCCCACCTGAGGCACTTTTGGTGTGTGAGACCCATCACAGCATTGTGCTTGCTTTTTATTTTTTTTATTTTAACCTTCTCTTTCACTTTTCCTGTCCTTTATCTCCAACCTTCTTTCCTCCTCTCTTCCTCCTCTACTGCTCTGCGATCACAATATATGATAAAGACCTTTCCCCCTCTTTTTCTCCAGTCCTCTGTCCTCCTTTCCCCTCCATGTCTTGACGCTTCAACGGGACCTCCTCCTGCTGCTGTAGTGTCAGCCGTGAGTGTCCTTACGCCCTGCTGGGGTTGGGGGACGGCTTGCCTTCGTAGCCGTACAGGAAAGTGGCCACGATGACCAAAATGGCCCCCAAGAAGAACACGCTGTGGAAGACACCAGACAACGCTGTCAGCAAGAGAAATTGTGATGATGAGAAAGAAAAACAGAGAGATGGAGAAACAAATTGCGGAGACAGAGGGACAGATAGTGACTCTACCCGGTGGGGTCGAAGTCCTGCAGCCAGAAGTACGATATAAGAGTTGACAGGATGATGGAGAGCGATGTAGCAAAGCCCTTGAGGATGTTGTCCGCATACTTGATGACCGCTGCTATGACCAGACCACCCAGCGCCTGGAGAAACAACAAACACACAGACACAGATGGACAAAGGCATGACCTGCACGGGCCGACAGGGAGTCTGATCCATGAAATAAATAGTCCGTTAGCTCAGAGGCAAGACGATATATTTGACAACTGAATCACTGGAAGTGGAGTGAGAGTTACCTGCAGCGCTACGACCGTCCAGGTGATGGGGTTGTATCCCTGGAACATTCCTGACTCTTTCACCCTCTCCCCGTCGTAGGCCAGCATCCCAAACAGGCCGAACACCAGGCCAAACATCCCTGAACACACACACACACACACACACACACACACACACACGTCAGACTGAGCTGAACACCCGTTCAAACACGGCTGCAACCTATCATTATCTTTTTATTATCAATTAATCTTTCAACTATTTTTCTAATTCATGTAATTGTTAAATCTATAGATAAGAAAATGTTAAAAACTTGAAAAATGTGCATTAAAACTTCCCAGAGCCCAGGGTGACATCTATAATTAGCTTGTTTTGTCTGACAATCAGTTAAAAATTCATCCATTTACAACAATATACTGTAAACATGGAGATCTTCACATTTGTGAAGTTGCAACAACATTATGTTTGGCAAATTTGGCAACAATCCATTACCAAAATTGCTGGTAATACATTTTCTCTTGATTGTTCAACTGATTAATCGATAAATCATTTCAGAACTAATTTCCAGTTTATTGAATTTTACATCTTCTTTAGGGCTGAACAATTAATTGAAATCGCAGTATGGCCTTCTGCAATTTTGAAGGGGAGGCGCAACATTTGCTAAAGGCGAAATGTGTGTCAAAATAGCATTTTAAATTAAATATTACGCTGCAGAGATGTCCTGACCTACACATCAAGTTCTACAGACTGAGGAAAACATCTTTGTTTGATCCCTGCAAAAATCACAACCTAATCATTTTAATGTTTTTCAATGAAAATGAGAACAATGATGTAAAAATGATCCTTCCCTCTAATATCGCAAATCATATCACAACTGCAGTATCAGTCAAAATAATTGCAATTAGATATCATTTCAAAATCTTTCAGCCCTGATCTTCTTCACTTTACCAACAACAAGCAAATAAATACACTCAGTTGTCTTCACTGCTGCTCTTGCTGTAGATCTACAATAAGCTCCAACTCCAACATTTTAATGCAGGTGAAAAAGCTTTCGAGCTCACACCAGGAATCGCAGGAGACTCAACACATGCCTCACACGTTCCAGGGTAAAAATAAACTAGACAGGAACATTCATCTTAACAGAAATGTATTTGAGGTAAAAAGCCCAACTGGCTCTCTGTGCAGGGAAGAAAGGAAACTGTACACAAAAACAAGAGCTTGCTACAGAAACATTGTGCTGGTGCATCACATCACATTAATCCTGTGTTGATAGGCTTGTCTCAATCAAATGTCTCATGTTTATATTTTCACCACTTTATCATTCCAGTGTATTAAATTAGATGTGATATGTAAGAATAGCTGGTGTGCTGTTCAAGACTGACTGACAGTTGATTGATTTGATTTGACTGACTATCACAGACCTAGCTGGATGTTGCGGACCCAGACGCTCTGTTTGCTCTCCTTCAGGATCTTCTCAAAGTAGACGCCGGCGAAACCACTGGAGCAGCACGCCACCAGAACAGCCGTCACACCGACAAACTGTGAGCCCGCGGACGGGGCCTCCTTCTCCGGGTCCCCAGCAGACTCAGAGGGCCACTGCCAACAACAGAGAAACACTTGAGTTCAGACATACTAGTATAAATATTGAGCATCATTTTAAAGTCATTCTTGGTAACGGTGGTGTGACAAACATCTTAATTCAAGGTCCATTTATTAGCTTCATCTGAAGCTCTAAACCACATCCTGCAGTCTTCCTCAGCAGATGGAGACAGCTCAGTTGTCATCAAGTTTCACAAAATCATCTCCAAAGCAATATCCATGACAACGGAGCAAACTCCATCCGATGAGGAGGACTGCAAAATGTGGCTGAAAGCTCCGGAAAAAGTAAGTTGCTGGTAAGTGGACTTGAGTAAGTTTTTTTTGTCAAAATAATACACACTTTATAATAAGACTATTATAATAAGACTGTGAGGCTGTATCTTATGTTGCTTGTATTTACGCTCAACAGTTCTCTGAGCTAAATCCTAACATGCTCACATTGAAAACATACAAACATGGTGATTTTTGTAAGTAATATTTACCATGTTCACCATTTTATTTTATTGTGTTAGCATGCAAACATTAGCTGATTAGCACTGAAAACAAAGTGCAGCTGAGGCTGACAGGACATTAGTTTTGCAGGTATTTAGTCATTAACCAGGATATTGGACAAAGTGACATTTTGACTTGATGATGGTGCTTAAGGAAAAGTCAGGGGATTCCCAAAGTGATTCAAATTCATCCTGCAGGGTCCTTAAATAAGTGTAGCAAATGTTATGGAAAACCATCCAACAGTTTTCAACTAAACTATAGATGTCAACCTCATGGTAGCGCTACAGGACAAGTCAGGGAATCACTATTTGGCCAAATCCTCTGGAAAACATGAATGTCTGTACAACATTTCAATCCATCCAGTAGATGTTGAAATACTTAAGTCTTGACTAAAGTGGTGGATCAACCGATCGACTGAAAGACAGAAATTCCTATAACCATGACGCTCGCATGGCTAAAAAGTAGGAATAAAGGAAAAAATACTATAGATTTAAGTAAAGTTTAGTCAAATCTCTCTCCGAATCTCATGATGCTTGGGACCTGAAATTCATACAAAGACATCTTCACAACTTGGCAGAGTTATAGAAATGCAGCAGAAAGATGCAAAAAAAGAAAGATGATGAGCTGAACAGAACAAGTCAGAGCCTTTCTTTAGTAAATTTCAATAAGTTAACACAAACCCTGCTGAGAGAGAAAAAACACCACAAATCTTCATACGAACAGTGAAAATTAGCTGCATTGAAACAAAAACAGGCCAATTATTTCTTAGCAGATTCATGCTGGCTTTTTTATCTCGTCTTTGTTTGCTTGTGGGTGATATTGTTTGCAGAATAGGTGCTATGTCTGTGTCTTCGTGTCATATTGGATGTGATGATTTGTTATTCGAGCCTTCAGGAGGTGTCATGTTTGTGATTCGGGGATGAACTCGAGAGCAGTTTGCTCCACATGTCTGATCCTGTAGATTTATGAAGACGTAGCTTCTTGTCCTCCTCTACTGCGCTTCTGTCCGAGCGCTCGGCCCGGATTAAGATCACAACCAGTGTAATACTAACTGACTGCCATTGTCTTTGTTTTTCCAAGAAGAAGAAGAAGAAAAAGAAGAAGAAGAAGAAAAAGAAGAAGAAGAAGAAGAAGAAGAAGAGGAAGGGGGAGGTGATATCCTAACAGTCTTTCCTTTTTTGACACTTCGTCATTCATCAGCACATCCCTCATAACCACTGGCAGCCAATATTTACTCAGCGCTATAATTAAGGCCTCGCTATTTTGTTTTATTTATCTAACCTTTTCTTACCCAGTAACTCCCACTGAGATAAAGAGTTTCTCTTTTGTGCCTGGCCAGCCTCAGATACACTTCCAATACACGACTAAATATTTAAATAAACAAAGTCACACCTACAGAATTGGCCACATGCTTCTTAGATTTAAAAGCACTGACGAGATGGTTTTTTAAAAGTCTTTCAGTATGATTCCAGGCAGAGCATGAAAGTGTACAGATATAAAAAATAGCCTTTGAATGCAAAGAGGTAAGAAGGTAACACGGTGAGACTTTCCTTATAGATGAAAGTGAACAAGTGGAAAAGTCTGCAGGTGATGACATCAGGTAATGTACCAAAACTGCAGTGGTTAGTCAAGACATACTATTTAACTCTGGGGTGCCTTTTCTCTTTTGTGATACCTGCCTGGTGTAGAGTAGCAATAATCTAGTTTTGTTTGGCATTATAAACAAAGGTTGTGTCTTTTTTTCTTGTTGTTCTCTCACTGTTTCACTGTTTTTCTTTTCCCCTCACTTCCTTCTTAATTCATACTTATTTTTGGCGACGGTACTTTGTTGCTTCAGTGTTACTTTGGCCAGTTGCTGTACATGCAGTTTAAAAGTGAGGGAGGCATATTCTCCTCCTGGACGTAAGGATAAAATATCCCAAAAAAATGTGTCTTGGTTCATGCTCCACAGTCAGTAATCAGAAAGACATGTTCCACAAGGAGACTCTGGAAAAAACTCTGGAAAATGCAGTGAACACTTGGCCCTGTTATTGATTTACTGAGCTTTCTACTGACGCAACCGTTTTAGCAGAATCTACCACTGCTAGATCTGCTCAATAGATCATCTCCCACGAAACTAGTAAACATCGCCTGTTCAGTCATGGCTGATCGGAGGAAAGAAGCACAACTCGAAAAATTTGTAGAGAGCGTTCAAAAAGGAAAAACAAAGGAGCAGAGTGGAGCGTCTTCCCAAGAGAACATCGTTTACTTCACTTAAGCATTAACAAAGAGTAAAGGAAGTGAAAAATATGCATATAATTTATTTATATCCTTAGAATTAAGTATAATATGTTTTAATCAATGCTGTCTTTTAAGTATCTTTTAGATTCAGCCACTTCATTCAGATTCAGATGTTTATACAATCCTGTTAATTCTTACTGGACGGTAGTAAAGTAACCTGAATGTTGACCTCTGAATCGTCACTCATGTCTATTTTTCTCTATGATTCGATGGCAATTTAGTCTGATTATAAGGCAAGTCTTGATTATGTGTTATTAGTTATCATGTAGCTATTAAGAAATGTATTATCTCTAAATATTGTGGTTGAATAACTTTGAACACTTTCTACCACTTTTCTGAATGATTCTTCTTTTTCAGCGCTTAAGGCTGCATCTCTGCAACAAAGATGGTACATAAATAAAGTTATTATTTCTATAATTAATATTATATCCAGTCTTGGGCCTGACTTTGGGCACAGACACATTGTTTAGATCTATACATGGACAGCTGCTCTGTTGGTTTAATTTCCAAGGATTTGTTCGTTTGTCTTAATGTTGAACCTTGTACATAAATGGCAAATAACCTCAGCATCTAATCAAAATAAAGACTATTAACCATCCCAGAGCTCCATCATCATGCACCCTGGAGCAAATGCAAATCCTGTTTATCAAAACAAGCCCTACTTCATACCCACTGATTTTACACGGGCTTTTGTTCTGATTATAAGTGGAGCAGCTACTGATAAGAAGCTACTGATAGAAAACACCCACGTATTTCTTTGTTTGAACAAGAGACATAAAGGTGCACTGAACCTGCACAAGAGCCACTCCAGCCATGAGAATCAGCAACGAGAGCCACTGGTAGACGCCCAGCCTGCGGCCCAGCATGGACACTGAGAACAGAGCCGTGGTCAGGATCTTCAGCTGGTACGTCACCTGATGGAGACAAAGCGGAAAAGCTGTAAATCATCCATGAAGAAGGGCCGTGTGCCAACTGTTCAGAAAGGTGCCGTTCCCTCTGTTGTACCTGGTAGGTGGCTGCGTCCAGGTTGGACAAGGCGACGTACAGCAGGTTGTTCTGAAGTGTGTAGATCCCCGAAGGGATCGCGAGCTTCAGTGTTTCTATGGGTTTGTGAGCAATCTCCTGACGAAGGACACTGTTTAGAGCTCGCATGCTGTAACCTGAGGAATGGAAACTGACATGTTAAGACCGCCAGAAAGTATGGAAACTCAATTAGTGATTAATATCTGTCCGTTTGGCAGGACTAGAGTACTGAGGCCATTAGGGTGAGATCTGTACATGTCTGTAAGTTTATACAAAAGCTACGATAACAGAGTACTGCAGGCTTTGTGAAGTTGTTTCACTTTTCATTGTTTTTGATGCTGATAGCAAAGAAAAGAATAATTTCTGAAGTGGTTTACGGAGTTATCTGGATTACTTTGTTTATCTTATTGCATGAGTCCGTGTTCCAGATGTTGAAGGGCTTCCACATTTTACAGGTAATTCAATAAACAGCAGCAGCAGCAGCAGAACAAAGACATTTAAAAAAAGGAGTCCCTGCCCTGACTGAATGCTCCTAGTTTGGTTTTTGTTATTTCAAGGAGGAGCAACCTGACCAACCTGATCCAGATGCAGATTAAGGAGAGCTTCTCTAATGACAGACTATTATGGGCTATTAGTTACTGGTAGGCTGAGTGTTAAAAGTCAATACTTTGTTAGTACTGAAAAAGAGTCAGTAGCACAAAGTATCAAAAACAGTGAAGAACCAAAAGCTGATTCTGGATTTAAATAATAATTTGACCAATTTTAAACTGTTGCATTTAGAGAAAGTTGTTGGAGAACATGTATTGAACTCTACTGTGAAGTAGTTAACATGTATCAAAATCAAAACCATTTTTCATGGTTTCCATGAAATGTTTAGTTAATTCATTGATTGGTTGATTGACAGAAAATTAACAAACAACAATTTTGATAACCGATTAATCATTTTAAATCATATATAGAGCAAAAACACCAACTGTTCTTCAGTTCCAGCTTCTCACATGTGATGTTTTGCTGATTTTCTCTGTTTGATACCTTATAAATGTAAAACTTTGGGGGAGTAACAGACAGTTGGCCAGATGAAACAAGGAATTTGTGGATGTCACATTGGGCTCTAGGAATTATGATGGCCCCCTATCACCATTTTCTGACCTTTTATAGACCCCAGAATTGATTAATTGATCAAAAAAGTAATATAATAGAATGAAACTACTGGTGATTATGGTGATATAATGAGAGCAGTGTTGAATGCAAAAGACTGAACTAATGACCCAAACACATAATTCATTTTAAATGTCAGAGGGTGATTTGGTGATTTGTTATTAACATGCTTTTCTCACATTTTATAGACCCCATAATTGACTGATTGATTAATTAATTAAAAAAAATAACAGAATGACACTACTGGTGATTAATGTGATGTGCATTGTGCCCCACTCACTGTGCTCTTTGAAGACAAGCAGCACACAGGTGAGGATCTTCATGACCTCGGCCACCACCACAGCAGAGGAGGCCAGGTACCGCGGGCCCTCGGCCTGCAGGGTGCGGGAGTACCGCATGGTGAGCACCAGGGAGGTGGTCTGGAACACCAGCACACCCAGAGAGAGGTACTTCAGCCGGGATGAAGCCATGAGCACCGGTCGGTTAGAAGCTGGTCACAGAAAAAGAGGGAAAGATGACAATATAATAACGTAATGCTTGTTAAAGGATACACACAGAGCCACGGTGAGGACTGGAAGAAGACTTTTAGAGACAAAAAGAAGTGATAGACTTGCTCTCACCTTTCCTCCTTTCCTTCGATGACGCTTTAAAAGCAGCTTCACAGACGGAGAAAAGCGTCTCTACATAAAACAAATCCCTCTCTGCGGTTTCAGCCTCGGTTCGTGTCTGTCCTGAGCAGCTCTGTCAGACAGAGCAGGTACTGGAGGTTTCAACCCAGCTGTCAAAACAGCAGCACTTCACGTCCTGACGTCCATTGACCCGCTCTGGATTTCTACCGTCCGCCGCAGACCGCGCATCATCTTATCAGCGTCTCTACGACGACGGACGTATAACTCGCTGCCATTGTGGTTTCACAAGCCGTCAGAAGAAACAGTGAACTGAACCGTGAAACGCTGCAAAAAAGTCAAAATCTCATACATGTAACATCCTGGAGGACTTCCGTGTACAGATTTCTTCCTCGTTTCTATCATAAGACTTCCTATGAGACCGCGCGTCACCTGCTGGTCTGGCAACAAACGGCACTACTCACATTTAAGTAAACGATGGGTTCACGGTTTTTTCTTAGTCTTAAAATAACAGTCAGGCGCTCAGATGAACACTGATACATGTTTTTCTTTCTGTAACGATCCCTCCTGTCCATACTGGCCAATACAAAAATGTATTTAAAGGTTTATCTGAAGCAAATATATCCACTTAATATGACTAACTCGGACTGTTGAAGCCTCATATAAGCTTCAGATAAACTTTTAAATGCATTTTTGCACAAAATGACTGTGTGGACACACTGTGAATTTTGGCCTCCATCACTTGCACTAAAAGCACATTTGAAGGGGATCTTTAATGTCCAGTATGAACAGGAGGAATGATTACAGCGAGGAAAACCTCTTCCAGTGTTCATATGGACACCTGTAAAAAGAAGTGTGAATTGGTGATTTCAAGGTTCATCATCCGCTTTACAAAAATGAGGCGGGAATAACACTATAATAACTATAAATAATTGTATTTGTATTTGTTCACACACAGCAGAAAATAAGAACTTTCTATAATTAACATTGATAATTAGAAGAGCTGTTTTTAAGTCTTATGGATCAAGTCACGTCTTAAGTCTTTGAGGCCTGACTTGCAAGTCCAAAAAGCCTTGTCAAAGTCTTTCCAGTCTTTCCAGTCCATCAAGTGTGCCAATTATTTGTTGCATTGAACATCCAGTTTCAAGTAATGAATCAAAGCATCTCTATGTATCAAGTATTTCAAAGAGAACACTGAAAGATTTAAATATGTTTATTGGTATTAAGCCCTATTAATGTTTCTATACATTAATGTAGTAATATAATGTTTACACTGTTATTAATTAGTAGTATTACTATTTTAAAATTGTACTGTAGAGTGCTATCCATGATGAGAGCGATTCTGAATGCAAAAGACTGAACCAAACATGACCATGACCACACACAATTCATTTTAAATGTCAGAAAGATACAGAATGATGGAAGATGAGAAACTTGTTTTTGACTTTGGTGATTTGTTATTAACATGCAAATTATTTCAGATCAGTGGGCTCATATACAGTTGTGCTCATAAGTTGAGCACAAGTGCTTGCTCATGGGGGAATTGTTGGGTCTCTGTAAACTAAAGAGTACGGTCTTGACCTGCTCTATGTGAAAAGTGCCCTGAGATGACTTTTGTTGTGATTTGGCGCTATATAAATAAAGATTGATTGATTGAAGTCTACATACCGTGGCAGAATTTGTGAAATATTGGCCATATTTTGGAAAATATGACTGATTATGCTGGAAACTTTTCTTTTATTTAGGGATAGTGGTCAAGTGAAGCCATTTATTTACACATATTTGTGTTTGCCCTTTTTAAATCATAATGATGACTGAAATCACCCAAATGACCCTGATCAAAAGTTTACATACCCTTGAATGTTTGGCCTGATAATATACACAAAAGTTGACACACACAGGTTTAAATGGCTACATCTGTGACTTGTTTGATTGTAATTAGTGTCTGTATATAAATAGTCAGTGAGTTTCTCAGCTCTTGAGAGACCCTGCACATTTAGTCCAGCGCTGCTCTGACTTTACTGGATACTGAGCCATGAGGAAAGCAAAATAACTGTCAAAGGACCTGCGAGAAAAGGTAGATGAACTTTTAAATCAGGAAAAGGATATAAAAAGATATCCAAAGATATGAAAATGTCAATCAGTAGTGTTCAAGCTCTGATAAAGAAGTGGAAAATTAGGGGTTCTGCTGATACCAAACAACGGTCAGGTAGACCAACAAAGATTTCAGCTACAGGAAAAACCCACATGCAACTTCAGCTGAAATACAGGCTTCTATGCAAAAACGTGGTGTGGCTGTTTCAAGATGCACAATAAAGGAACAAAAATCGGTTGCAAGGTCCAGTTGCCAGAAAAAGCTGTGACTGCGCCAGCAACACAAAACAGCCCGTTTACAATATGCCAAACAGCACAAGCCTCAAAACTTCTGGAACAAAGTCATTAGGATTGATGAGACCAAAATTGAACTTAACGGTCACAACCATAAACAGTATGAATGGTCCACATCTTATTAATTCAGCCAGGGAATGTGAACTTATGAGCACAACTGTATTATTTATATTTTATATAGTCTATAAATAATATATACTGTAGGTCTATGGCCTATGTACAATGGATGAAAAAAGTTATATTAGACATATGTTTTGGGTAAATCCAAAGCCCTGAAAAAGCAAATCATAATTAGTTCAATACTGTTGTCGTTTTTCCAGTAGAGCTGCAGATACTTTTCCAGTACACAATGGCATAATAAGATTTATTGAAGGAATTATTATACTTTCAATAAAATCCATGTCTGATCCTGTATGTCTGACTGAAGCAACAGACTCTGTTTATAATCCAGCACATGAACTGACTTACATTAAAAAAAAGACATAAATACACCAATCTATGAAGATCTGGGCTTTATTTAAGTAAGCACATTTGGTTGATCATGTTTTTTTTCTTTTCCAACGGAAAACTTATCATCAGTTTTAGTTCTTCTACCTTATACAAACATGGTGACAACTACTTCATATGGCATGAATATTATAGGCTATTTGGTTAACAGAGGAAAGTACAACATTTTATATACAGAACATAGACACACAGCATTGTCTACTGTATGTGCGGAAACTGACATGCTCAATTCATGATTAAAAAAAAATAAAAAGTTCCATGTTGACAAGATACGTCAGCGTACAGAACATGTGTTTTGTGAAACTGCAGGGACACCGATCATCAGTACAGAGAATAAGGCCCTGAAGTATCAGGTACTGGGAATATTTATCAAACATCAATAATTTGGCTTGTTCACACACTTACAGTAGTAATTCTAAACAAAACAACATTTCTTGGTATAAGATGTGTGTGCTGTATGTCTGACTTAAGTCTTTTATAGATCACAAGAACAATCGACAGAAATTTGGACAAACATTTTTGGCTGAAAAAAAAAGAATAATTTGGTCTTAAAGACATCGATGCTCCTTTTTTTAAGTTTTAAAAGTAAAACAGTGAATGATTGTCTGTGTTTACAGAGCAGTCACACAAAGCAATGCTCAACATCAACTTTAACAGGGAAGACTAAAAAAAACAAAAAAATACTTTTATTAAACCTTACTCACCTCCAGACTTGGTTTATGAACCATGGCAATTAAAAAAGGTGCACAGATACACTGATTGTAGTTAAGCAAAAAGGCAAAACTGGTTATATGATTTTGGAAGAGAAAACATTTAAAAAAAAAAGAGGCAGTTTAAAGGGAACAAAAACATGCACCTCAGTAACATTCAGAATCATTCAAGAAGTGCGAACAGTATTCATATAAAAAAAACAGAAACACGTCTTTGCCAAGTAAATTACAAGCAAGAGTGTGCTGTAAGTCTATGTACATTTCAACATACTAAACCTGGTGACACAACGGTAACAATGAGTGTGACAAAACTAATGTATGTTTTTTTTTGCATAAAGTTTGTCAAGCTTCTGAATGAATCCCTCAACAACACATGAAGTATAGTGGCACCATCTGTGACGACGTATCATTAGAGACACGACATGAAATCTGATTTCAGATCAACTCTGTATTTCTTTGACACTTAACTGCCTTTAAAATATGGGTAATACATTGGTTTCTGACTGTATTTACAGCCCGGCAAGTAACAACGGCATTTAAAGAACCTTCTCTACTGATGGGAAACACTAATGTATCAACTGTAATCAATGTACTAAAATACATTTAAGTTACATGAAGTGAAGAACCACATAGTAACAAGATTCTCTGAGTGAATTTCTTTCTAATCTGTAATTTTTCTAATCATGTTACAGTCTTTTATAAAAATCCTCCTTTTGCATGAATAAAAAAAAAAAACAATAGGGTAACAACTAGGTAGTTTTCTGCTTTAGAATAAAAGCATTAACTGAATGTGACCAGTCTTATCAAAACAACTAGAGTGAGTGGTTTCAACGAAAAGTTAGTATTGGCAGGCTTATCACATTAAACAACATAAGGATAGCATATAGCAGAAAGAAATAACAACGTCCTCCAACAATGTCAATGCAGAACGTCTTCGGTCCTGTCTCAGTGTCCATCTCAACAGTCTTTTTCTGATGCGATACCAGCCGACCGCCATCTGGTTGGCAGTTCCTTGATGACCCCTTCAATAAAAAGTTTGTGTTTGGGTGCCAAAGACCGAAAACAGGACTCTTGACTTGGCCAACAGAGAGCAGAGTAGCTTGGCTGGGATCGAAGGAACTACATGGAAAAAATGATTTTAGCTCGTGACAGACAGCTGACGCCACGCTTTTTGGTATTGAGAACATTTGATTTCTAGCTGAAAATACTCAATGACGTCTTAGACACTATATTTTCTTAAGTGCAAAGAGGAAAAGAAAACATAAAAAGGGGAGGTGCGATTACTATAATGAAGAACAAATGATTAACAAGAGAAGTGAGAAAAGCATCTTACGAGTTACTATGTGTCAGAGTTTAACTACACAGAACCCCAAAGTCAGTCTGTTTATGCTTTCCTCCGGCTGGCCTACGCAAACACCTGCATGTTTCCGAGCTGAGGCTGTTGAGAGGCCTGCTGCATCTGTTGCGACTGCGGCTGCAGCTGCACCTGCTCTGGAATGTGTGTGTGGTGTGACGACGGCAGTGCGTGGTGGGGGTTACCCAGAGGGGTGGGGCTGGTGGTTACGTCAGACCAGTCCGAGTTGGAGTGCGGTGAAGAGGACGACCAGGGGTCTGGGGATTCAGGTGAAGGGGTGAGATACGGATGCTCGCTGGGTGGGTGGGCAGAGTGGCCGGGGGTGGTGCCCTCTGAGCCGGCGGTGGTGTAACTGTGCTGGGAGGGCGGTGTGGGGTACTTATCCACAGGGCTCTGCATGGGCGGATAGGAGGGCAGCGGCCGAGACTGGTTGTCGATCCCTCCGTGGCTGACGGTGTGGGGGTGCTGCAGGGTGTGGGAGAGCCCGTGCCCCATGCTCATCTGCTCGGGGATCTGGTACATCATACCCTGGGGGCAGTGGTGGTGGCCTGGCCCCTGCTGGGAGCGAGCCTGATTCTGGTTCTGTCCCTGGGACTGTGTGACCTGTACCTGCCGAGGCTGAGGCTGCTTCAGCATAGCTTGGCCTCCTCCTGGGGCCATCATCTGGAACGTGACGATGGGAGGCAGCTGCTCCCTGCTCATGGTGACATTCATGGGGGTCAGCATTGGGCCCTGGCCGTGGTGCTGGCCCATGCTGGTGTGGGAGCCCCCCATCTGGTGCGGGACGAGGCCAAACATGTGGCCGCTGTAGCCGTGCTTGGTCATGCCCACCCAGCTCTGCTGCTGTCCCAGCATGTGGCTGACGGGAGGCAGCATCGGTCTGGAGGTCGGGCTGCTCAGGAGGGGAGGGGAGTTTGCCGTGGTGGAGACGGCGCCGGACACATCGCCTGTGTATGAGTGTGGTGATTCCAGCGAGTCAACAGGTGACATGGTGACAGAGCTCTCTGGAAGTCCTCCTGCCGCCTTGACGCCATTTGCGCTCCCTCCTCCTGTACCTCCTCCACTTCCTCCCCCCACTCCACCATCCACACCTGGCGCGTCTCCTCCAGCAGGCTTCTTTCTTCGCTTCGCCTTCATGTCTTTCAGCTCCTTTGCTCCACCGCCAACACCTCCCACCTTCGCCCCGCCTCCACCCCTCCTGCTCTTCTTCCCCTGTGGCCCGGGACGCATGCCAATGAAGCCCGCTCCATTGGCCCCGCACATAACGGAGTTTCCTCCTCCACCCATGGGATTAGCCCCGTTGTGTGGACTGTGAACCAAATTGTACTGGTCCAGCAGGCGGACTATGTCATGATGCATACGCTCTTGAGCGGTATCTCTAGGCAGCCGATCCAGGTGATCAGTGATGTCACGATTGGAGTAGTGGTCCAGGAGTACCTGAGCCGCCTCAAAGCTGCCTTCTCTGGCTGCAAGAAACAGTGGGGTCTCCTCCTGTAGAAAACAGCAAATGACAGAAATGTTACTCTGTGTGATACATAACGTCATAAAATACAAATTCAATACTAACACACAGGAAAACTATTTAGTGTTTTACACAGACTATAAACTTTTTATAGTCACTATTTAAGCCTAAAATAATGGTTGAGTTAGCTTTGGGTTGCAAATGTGTTGGGTGGAGTGTCACATTTCCAAACAAGATGTCTTTAATTGGTCTTTATCTTTCATTTTTATTACCATTACACCACTTATATTCATAATTAGCAAAAAAAAAGAAAGAACAATGATTGGAAATGATTAAAATGGAAACAGATAAACACACCTTATTGTCTTGCATGTCACGATTGGCTCCATTCTTCAAAAGTACAAGAGTTGCCTCCACATTATTAACTGCTGCTGCCCAGTGTAGAGCGGATTTGCCTAGAATGGTAAGATAATCAAAAAAGACAAAAAAAAAGCATGTTAACCAGAATTAGGTTTAATGTAATACATTTAGTGGTCATTTTTTGAATTACATTCCATTCATAACTACTTTTCTGCTATGATTTAGAGCTCTTCAAGCCTAAATTGTCACTATATAATCAAATCTTAAAGGACTAAAGTGAGAATTAGATTTACTTCTGCAGTAATTCATCCACCAGACATCTAGTATGATAATAAAATGTTCAACACAGGCAATAAATGAGAGAAATGTGGTTTCCTGACCGTGGTCGTCTACAGCATTGATGTCAGCATGGCAGTGGATCAGCTCTTCCACCATGCCCTCCACAGCTAGCCTGGCTGCCAGGATCAGTGGGGTGGTGCCATCATTCATACGGGCGTCCAGTTCTGTTGCACGATTACGGATCAGAATCTGGGAGAGACACAGACACATGAGATATGATGAAGAATACATGTAAGCAAATGCAAATTTCAGAGTTATTGAGCTCCTCTGATTTAAAATTGTTCAGTTAAAATTAGTAAATTGGACAGTGTAAGTGATGTTGATGTTTTGGCTGACAATTTCAAGTTACACTTCAGTTTATATCTGCTTCTGATCATACAGTTGTCTCACCTGGAAGACTCCCTGTGCATCAGCTGCCACAGCAGCATGCAGGGGAGTTCTACCCATGTTGTCATGAGCGTTGGGATCAGCTCCAGCGTCCAGCAACCTCTTAGCAGCATCAGCCCTGGCATAGCGGGCAGCCAGGTGGAGCGCTGTTTCTCCTGTGCGGTCAGTCTGAGCCATCAGTGAGGCACCCTGAGCGATCAGGTCTGAGATGACACTAGGTCCTGGTTCATCTCCTCCACTCTCCTCCTCCTCTTCTCCATGCAAGCTGCAGTCTGGGCCTCCGCCGTTACGCAGCGATGCCAACATCAGTGGGGTGAAGCCGTCTGCGAGAGGAGAAATTTATTATTAGAGAAATTAAGGAAAATGATGAGCTCTTGGTTCAATACAAAAACAAAGCAAAACGTTTTCTCACCAGGTCCCTTGACGTTAACATCCAGACAGTCAGTGTCGAGGTCGGCCTGCGGGGGAGTGAGACTGATGTCAGCAGCTTTGCGATGCTGCAGGGTCCACTCCCTTCGGTCGACACCTCCATCCATAGCGATGGGCAGCAAGGGTTTGTCTTCAGTCTATAAAAGGCAACATGAACTTACAATATACACAACAACCAAACGCATTTCCTCATGTTCTGAACATTTCTTAAGTGTTTAATCAATTTAATTTTAATCAACTCCAATCCATCTGCTCCATCTTCTCTTCTTAATCTTCTTAATTTACTTACTCTTGGTTTCTTGGATGGAACCTCGTCCTCCAGCCACCTCTGACCTCCATCAATCATGGCTCCATCCTGTGTCTTGAAATTCCTGGTGTGAGAAAAAAACGTTTTGTTTTACTTTTATTTATCCAAGGAGTCATCACACAACGGATGTTTGTCATTCCTGTTGATCAGTGGAAGCTGGTCAGCACAACCACAATCTTCTACAGATGCTACTAAGCTGCTTGACTAAAGCAGCTGTTTAACGTTCAGTATCTTCTACGACGGCTTCTTAACAGTAGGAGGGATATTTGTATATTTTCTTTGCCCACATATCCCCTGGCTAATTTGAGAAACTCTTTGCTGCATTTTACTATGACATGAATTATCCCTCAGTAATTATTATCATATATCCACTCACTTCATGTCAAAGTCATCTTGTCCAACAGGCTCTCTCCTCTTGTCATTTTTACTGGCCAAGAAGCCATCAGGCAGCCACAGGACACCATGTTTATGCTTCCTCTTGGCTGCTAGCATTCCCAACACCAGAATAAGCAGGATGATTACCACCGCCACTCCCACCAGGTAAAACAAAGGTGGAATTCCAACCGGTGGAGTCGTCGGGTCACCTGTGGGAGACAAGCATGAATAAGAGGTGTTTTGTCTTGATTTATGTTTCTACCTGAAAATAATCCAGTTGAAGTCAACTGACTGCTGATTAACGAGTCTACTTACTCGTAACAGACACAAGAGGGTAAGGCAGGTCAGCCTTGATATGTGCTGCTGCGATGAAGGACGCAGCCTCATTAGTGTTGGAGAAACAAGACTCAGAGCTCTGGGAACATTCACGGTTGTCAATTTCAAGGTACACCACAGACCTGCACAGACAAACATGAAAATACAAAAACAGTTCATGAAGCACAGTTAACTGGTGATGAGTTTCAAGTTACTGAGTAATATATGAGAGCTAAAAAGCAGAGAGAGTATGTAGGAATCCCACCATCAACTATTCTTACCCAATAACCTCCTTGTCCAGCTCCCGCTTGATCCTGCTCTTCAGTTTGTGTTGTCCCTGCTCCTCCTCCCCATAGTACGGGTACACCATAGGCTTCTTATTTTCATCCAGCTTCACCTGCAAGTTGGTGTGTAGCAGGGCTCCCAGAGAGCGTAAGAAACCCTTCATGTCACCAATCAGCTCCTTAGGCTGCAGCCGCACCACGATAACCAGAGTGCCATCTATCACTTTGGATGGAGTGTCACCTGAGCAGTCCAGGCCGTCCCAGCCGCAGGCCTCCGTGTGGCAGCTCTGGTCACAGATACCATTACTGTAGTGGTCTGTGCAGTACTTGTCATACCTGAAGATAGATAGGACAGGGAGGATGGGTGTTTTGTGATCTGGCTTTAAAATAATTTGGTCTTAATAATTTTACTGCAACAACAATAGCCGTGTTTCCATCAGATTCGCGAGAGAATTTTAAGTGAACTTTTAAAATGTTGCAAAAAGAAAAATGCGAATTAGGTGCTTTTCCATCAAGTGGTGTGAAGCGAATAAACCAGGCTACACAATGTGTAGTTTTGTCAGAAGATGGCAGTATATGCTTAAATAATATGCCAATAAACGAGTAGAAGAAGTAGAGGTTGCCAACTAGAAACAAAACAAATAGTTACATTGCCTTGACAAGAGAAAAATAGAGGACCGTCTTCAGAATTTGTTTTAAGATGGCAAGTTGTAATTGTTCTTTCATGTCAGCTAGTATTGGCAATGCTTCATGCTATCTGGAGATGCCGGAAGATGCCGAGAGTGGAAACAGCTAATCAATCATGTGAGTTAAATGTTTGCTACGCCATTATTTATTCGACAAATGCGTTTCCATTACCCATTTTGCGCATAAACTCTTTTTCCACATTTCCAAAATCCACCTCAAGTGAGCGTAAAAAAACGCATTTTGGTGTTTCCATTAAGCTTTTGTAACGCAACACTTCGAAATGTGCATAAAAATAGGCTAATGGAAACACGGTTAATGAAAAATACAAGAGGAGGGTTACATACTTGCAGGAGGTAGGTGGGGTGTCCTGGCACTCAAAGCTGTCAAAGAGGCAACCGGGGTTGTCACACTCTTTATCACAACGTCCATTTTTAAAGAGATTCCAGCAGGGAATGCTGGCGGAGCAGTTAACCCAAGGCTGCTGCCAGTTGAGCGAGCAGTCTCCTCCATCCCATTCACATTCATAGTTGTTACACTGAGCGTCACACACTTTATCCCCTATATGAGGCTTACACTGCTCATAGGGGCAGGATGGGGTGACTTGTGATTTCTTCTCACAGTATCGTCCAGAGAAGTGCGTGGGGCAGCGGCAGGTGTACTGGAATGAGTTGGATGAGTCTTTGACACAGGTTCCTCCGTTTTGGCAGAGAAATGGACACCTCTGCTCATTCTCGCAGTGTGCCCCACTGAAGCCTGACTGGCACTGGCAGTACAGGTGGCCAACTGGTGACTCCACACAGCGCCCACCATTCTGGCAACGTAGCTTAGCACAGCTGTAGCCTTCTATTTCACCACAGTTGAACCCAGTGTAGCCCTAAAAAACATAACATGTTGTTGAAGTGTGATAGTGAGATAATCATTTTTGAAGTAAGGCTTGTATTCACATTTGGAAAGTGCTAATAAAGTCTTGCAGTTGACGTTTAATAAAACAACCAACTATAACTAATGTACATCTAGGTTCTCCTTCAAATCTGCTGCTTGTTTACCATACCTGAGCCATGGTGTGGCCCTCTGAAGCAAGCATGAGAATAAGAGAGGGAGCAAGAGGTTAGTGGAGAGAAAAACAAGCATTTAGTGTGAAAAGGTTGAAGTTTCAGTAAGAGAGCAAAAGGAAGGAAAACACTGATGTAGCAATTTCAGCCACTGATCCTTTTCTATAATCCTCTGGAGTCACTCAGTATGTTTATATGAACATAATAACTGATCTACTGTGAGCAGACAGATTAATAGAAAAGCTTGATTATGATTGAGGTGATAGTTAAGCATCATATTTAGTTGGTTAGTTCATAGTAACCTGTGTTCCTCATTATCCAAAGTTAACATTCACTGTTTGATAGTCGAGTCTGGGGGGATGTCTGGTAGGTTACAGACTATTAATAACATATTTGAAATAGAGGAACTTCACTAGCACTGGTTGGTTTTTGGGTTGATAAATTGTAAAACAATCTCTGTCAGTCTGGCCAAAATGACTGTTTTGTCATTAAGAAACTTACAGGAACACAGGAGCAGGTGTAGCCATGGACTGAGCTCATGTTCATAGAGCAGACACCACCGTGATGACACGGCTTCGACAGGCACAGATCCACCATGGACTCACAATGACGACCTAAAGAAACAAGGTGAGGGCAAAGACGAAGAAATTAACAACTGCAGTACTTTGCGGGCTTATTTACATCAACATTACTGACACACTGCATCAATGTAGACTGTTTTTTTTTGTAAAGCACTTTGTAATTTTATCTAGAAAAGTATTACAACACTAGGACACCAATGCTCTGTACCCGTGTATCCGAGGCGACAGCGACATTGGTAATCATTGACCAGCTGCACACAGTCGAGGCTGCCTTGGGGATTGCAGGGATGAGAAAGGCATTCATTGAGATCCCCCTCACAGTGTTCTCCAACGAATCCTGGAGGGCAGGAGCACGTGTAACGGCCCACACCGTCCACACACTGTCCTCCATTCAGACAGCGGGGCTCCCAAGAACCAGGCTTGGGGGCACAGTCATCCACGTTCACTTCACACTGAGGCCCTTCACAGTAGAGAGAGGACAGATATTACTCCGTGTACTTAAATGAAATGGACAGAAGATCCATCTTCAATTCATGGGAGCATTTTTTCTTCCATACTTTTAAGTTCAAAGCCACTTTATAAATGCTCAAGCATTTATTTTTCTTAATCCTCCATGACATTACAACCTAGTGTGTGCGGACTTACCATGTGTCCCAGGTGGACAGGCGCAACTGAAGCGGTTGATGAGGTTTATACAGGTTCCTCCATGGAGGCAAGGCTTAGAGTGGCATTCATCAACATCATACTCGCAGTTCACACCCTGGTAGCCTGGCTTACACTGGAGCAGTGAAACAAAGGACAGATGTTAGCTCATTGTGTGTTTTAGAAATCTTGCTGCAAACTTGAAAACTTTCAAACCTGCACCCCTTGTACCTACACAGAGCTGAAAATGTACTTACTATACACTCGTACGTGCCCTGATAGTCCTTGCACGTAGCTCCATTGCGACACGGGTTTGACTGGCACTCATCCACCATCTCTTCACAGTAGTCGCCCATGTATCCTGGCTGACACTGACACTTGTGGGAATTGTCCACATTCATACACCGCCCAGCGTTCTTACACACGTTCTCCACTTCCACACCTACAGTAAATTGGAAAAGGAGTCGCATATGGTGAATAAAGAATATAACGTATACGATTACAACATATTTTAAATTTTTGTCTAATGAAACTGTATGAAAGACACCAACAAATGATTTTTATTAGAGTACAGGGAACCACATTTAAATGGTAAATTTTTTTAGCTACAATACAACTTTTCTCTTGTGTTGACTTTAACTTCAAACAAAAATACATCATTACTGTATATGTGATGATGTCTGCTCTTATTTATGAACAATGTGTTGTTGGTTTGTTCCTCACCCTTCGTGGCAGCAATGTCCTGGCAGGACACGCTAGGAACGTCACAGTAAAGTCCTGTCTTTCCCATTGGACAGTGACAGGTCCAGGAGGTCACTGTCTGAGCGCAGGTGCCGCCATTGTGACAGCGCACTTGGCTGCACAGGTTCACATAGTTCTGCATACAAAAGAAAGGAGAAGAAAGAAGATTTAGGGTTGGCTGTAAAGGCTGTCCAGACAGAGAGACTCTGCATCCAGCCACCTTCATTTTTTTTACATATTTTAGTTAGGCACAGCTGACCCAACCAACTGCCTTTTCAAGCCCTCTTCAATATATGAGAACACCGGATTATGAGTGAGGATCATTTCTTTTAATTTAGTAGGTGTAAATGTTAGCAAATATTAAATATTCTCTCATCTCTCTTTGCTAAAAACATATACAACACAGCTCAGACACAAGACACGTTACCTGGCAGTTCTGTCCATTGTATGCCATGGGGCAGGTACAGCGGTAGGTACCCAGGCCGTCAGTGCAGGTGCCTCCATTCTTACAGGGCTGAGAGTCACACTCATTCTGCTCAAACTCGCAGAATGTCCCGTAAAAACCAGGACGGCAACGACACGAAAAGGTGTTGATGTCATCAATGCAAGTCCCATTATTCAGGCAGGAGCTGGAAAGGCAAGGACAAAAAGAGAAGTGATGAGTGAAAATATGTTTCTGTCTGCAGTGCTGAAATATCGACACATATTTTTAAGATGTGCTTGAAAAGGCAGGACAAAAAAAGTATACAATCAACAAAAAAAGGAGAAAACACCAAATGTTGTACACCTTAATGAGGTACACACATGTCGCTTCCTATTCAAATTCGGCATTTTAGGTAACCTGTAACATTAACATTTAGATTTTTACAAGCCAAGATGTTCACCTAAGAAAAAACTTGAAATTCAACTTAGAGTTTTTTAGTTTTTTTTTTTACTAATATGTGACTGTTTTTTGGATAAAGTTATCATTACATCTGCTCAGGTCACTGCAGGACAAAGAAATCATCTAGAAAGAATTAATTGCGTTCTAATAAAATGCAGGTTTAATGGACCATGCATTAACTGAAGAGCCCACCTCTCAGTGCATTCTTGGATGTTGTGGTCACACAGGATTCCATCAAAACCTGGTCGGCACTCGCACACAAAGCTGTTGACATAGTCCCGGCAGACAGCACCGTTCCGGCAGGGCTGGCTGGCGCACTCATCTACCTCTGTCTCACAGCGATCCCCTTCAAAACCTGGGCGGCAGTCACAGGAGAAACTCCCAACATCGTCCACACAGGAACCTCCATTCAGGCATGGATCTGCAGAGTGAAGAGGAGAGAGTGAGGAAAGGGTTTGCATGTTTTTTTTTAAAAAAAAAAAATCTCAATAGCAATAATCTAGTATACAATTAATGCAAATCATAAATAAACTTGGACTGAAATTCAGGGAGTTAAAAATTCTGTGGAGGCAGCGGCCCTTGTTTTAACAAGTTGTCTGTTTGTCTGAGAGAGACTTATATATTGTGTACAGGCTTATACACATGTGTAACTAAATAACTCAGGGGACTTTCTATCCTACTTTCTACTGGGGGTTATTGGATATCTCCGGTCTCAAAGAATAAAACTGTCATTGATGCAAAAGTGCAGGTTCCCTGTAGTGTGTACAGCCACTAAAAAGGAGACTGATTTTCTCAAAGTGAAACTCACTTGGTGAGCAGTCGTCAATGTCTGTCTGACAGTTGTGTCCGCTGAATCCGAGTTGACATTTACACGTGTAGCTGCCTGGGCTGTTCATGCAACGACCACCATTTTTGCAAGGATTCTTTTTGCATTCATTCACATCCTCACTGCAGCGTGGACCTGCGTGAACAAAGAAATATTAATGTCACATAGCAATTTGTTAGATGTGATGTTAGATGTGATTTTGCTTTCAGACGCTCTGTCTCTCACGTTCAACAAACTCAATCAGATAGACACAGTAGAATCCAGCATCTCTCAGATAGACACACATACCTTGCCACCCTGCGGGACAGCGACAGGTGTAAGAGGTGTAGTCCGCAGTGGGACGACACACTCCTCCCCTCTCACATGGATGAGAGGCACAGGGAACCAGCTCCTCCTCACAGTGTTTACCTATTTAGACATTGCACGCATTTTTAATGATGAAAATAAAAAATATTTTCATAATCAATCTGCCAATTGTTCATTCACTTAATCAATCAGTCTTTTTATCTATGTAAGAAAATTGTTTAAATTCCCCAGAGCCCAAGCTGGCATCTTTAAATTTCTTGTTTTATCCAAGTTAGTATCATATATGACAAAGAAAAACAGAAAATGTTCACATCTAAGGAGCTGAAACCAGATTTGTTTGACATTTCTGCTGTAAAAATGACTGAAACAATTAATCAATCATCACGATACTTGGCAATGTATTTTCTGTCCATCGGCTCAATTAATAGTTTCAGCTCCAATAAAACAATAATCTTCACTAAAATGATATTCAAATGATGCTACATAAACTGCTACTGCATGCTATTGAGTGGATGTTGATATGGTGGAAATACGACATCACTAACCTGTGAATGGTGGACTACACTGGCAAGTGTAACTGTTGACTCCGTCAATACAAGTGCCCTGGTTCAGACAGGGACCGGATGCACATTCATCTATGTTCTTCTCACAGTTCACACCTAATCAGAGGATTGATGTAGATACTTCTCTTTAATATGGGGTCCTGCCTCAATTGATTGCTAAGTAATATATTTCAAAAACACTATGTTGAAATATCATCAATATCGTTACCTCTGAATCCTGGTTGGCACTGACAGGTGTAGCCGTTATGTCGGTCCACACAGGTGCCACCGTTTTGGCATGGACTGGGCTGGCACTCATCCTTTTCCTGCTCACAATGTTGTCCTACCCAGCCAGCTTGACACTCACAACGGTATCTTTACACAAAGACAAGCATGAGTTTAAAATGTGAAATGTGAAAGAAACCTCATAGTAATAATAACAGCAGGTCGTACTTGGGCAAAGTCCAGCATCAGTTATTGCAGCTAAAGAATGGCTATTACTGGCATTATTATATTATTATATACAAGTTATTGTACTGAATAAAGTAAAGGGAAACACTGTTAGAATAAATTAATGGAGGGAAAATGATTTTGCTGTTGGCCAATTGTTACTTTACCTTAAAGATCTAAAAGAACAAGTATTATACAAGCGGTGTACATTAGCTTATTTTCAAGGACTGTATTAGATAAGATCAGATAGAACTCAGGACAGACTTCAGAGTGGCAGTTTAAGGCATCGTACCCATGTTGCTGTTCAATACATTCTCCGTGCACACAAGGCTGATGTGCACAGTGGTCGGTCCCGGAGAGGCACAGAGGGCCGTGGGTGTTGGGTGGGCACTGGCAGTGGAACCCATTGATCTTGTCCTCGCAGGTTCCCCCACTCATACATGGGTTTGAGTTACACTCATTGATTTCCACTTCACATTTAATTCCTATTAGAGAATGATTTAGAGAGAAATCCTTGTGTCAAACACATATTCATGGTCACCGTGTTGATTTCACTGACAGCATCCAAATCCTCAGCAGTTACAGAGCAATAAATGTTCAGTTATCATCACCCTGCATCATTTCTGAAACATCATACTGTTATCAAACTGAGTTTACTTGTGTGCATAGCAAAGCATACCTGTGTATCCTGGGGCGCACACACACTTGTACTCATTAATGCCATCCTGGCACTCTCCATACTCGCAGGGGTTGCTAGCACAGTCATCTTCATTGATCTCACAGTTCACTCCTGAGGAGAAAAAAATACAAAGACAACCTCAGACAGAGCGAGACTGGTCAGGCTGTGTACAACATCATTTTATCTGACTGTATAATGTTTGCTGAGATTTAAAAGCAGCACATGAGAGACACCTTCTAAAATCCCTTTTGGATGCACTGGATAGATGGAGTTGCATTAGGGTTGCTGTTAGAAAATATGATAGTTAACTAATTTACCTCCAGGGGGAGTCAGAGTCCATAAAAGGCATTGTTGGCAAGAAGTGAGAAAATATGAATAAAAACAGAGACAGAGCTGTTAATACAGAGGAGGCCTACAACAAATCGAGTATGACATAAAGTTTCAAAACTGAAGAGATGGTTAACATTAGAGGCACAATTGTTGAAGTGGGAGAGAGGAAAAGGAAGGGAAACAGAAAGAGAGAGAGACAAAGAGAAAACTAGACAGAAAGAACGAGGCCTATCAGGGGAGAGGAAGTGGAGGCATGAAACCTGAAAGTGAGACCTGACCGAGTGACCTGACACCAGTTTTGGTAAAGTGAGTACAGTACAGATACCAGTACCAGGCGTCAGGGTGGTACCAAGTACTGAACTGAATTTACTAATCCACAGAACAACGGGAGGCAGCACTGCTCGACCCGGACTTGTGACTGCTACACGCGCACGCACACACACATGCACACACACTCTCGTAGAATGCTCTGAATACATCGAAAGCTACATAGGAAGCTTGCGATGTGGGGGATGGGGGTCTTTACAAATCTAGTTATTCTCTTAACAATTAACTTTCAAGGGCTACAAGAATCAATTGCAGGAAAACTCTCAGGATTGAGCTTGGCTACTAGTAGTATCTGGCAGCTGGTGATTATTTGTAAATTCTTTCAAATATTTAGTTCATTTATTTATGACTTTGTGACACAATGTTTCGTGTTTAGTTCAACAAAGGTCTGTGTGGGATGAGTTTTGTTTAAATTCCACAAAAGAAATGGCTGTACAAACAATTTTGGAAGAGAATAGAGACGAGGAAAAAGATGAGACAGATGAGACAAACTGATGATCAAGTACATTTCCTGTTCTGATGACTGCATCGTACATCCATCACTACAGCACTTACATCAGTCTGGTGGAAGTTTCACCTGTCAGACTTCTCACTATACAAGCAATGACTGTTTATCGCATTGGGTACCAACCTGAAGTTCCCGGTGGGCAGTTACACTGGTAGGCATTAACCAGATCAATGCAGCGTCCTCGGTTCTGACAAGGGTTGCTGTGGCACTCCTGGACCTGGGCGTTACAGATCAGGCCTGTGTATCCAGGGTGGCACTCACAGGAGTAGGTGGCGATGCCATCCTTACACACGCCGTGGTGGCACGGCTCTGGCTTGCAGTCATTGATGTTTTCTTCACAAAGTAGACCACTGAAGCCTGTTGGGAGGACATTTTTTCTTAAAATAATAACAAAGGCTTCTGCATTGTGTGGCTTTTGTATCGTTTATCTATTTTAGATTATTTTTTCGGTCAAGTAGGACATGGGGGTTATTCCCTTTTACCTTCAGCACATTCACAGTCGTATCCGTTGGGTCGGTCGATACACTTGGCCCCGTTTAAACAGGGTGTGCTCGAACACTCATCAATGTCTATCTGGCACATTTCACCGCTGAAGCCTGGAAACAGTAACAAACCCATAAATTAAAGAACAGTTTTAAAACAGGTAGGATTTTATAAGCCAATTAATTTTCACTGTGAATGGATGGAGATCAATAACAAAAATACACAAAACTTTTCTTTATGTGTACCAACCTGCTGGGCACTCGCAGACAAAGCGGCTGACCTGGTCCAGACATTTACCCTGGTTCAGGCAAGGTGAGCTCAGACACTCATTCACCTCTATCTCACAATGTGTCCCCTCAAATCCTGCATCAATGGAAAGAAAAGGTTTAGAATTTCTTCATCTCTTAAATGTTACCTCAGCTAAGGAGATTATGTTTTTACTGTAAGCTAATTTTTTTTGCAGTTTCTAAGCATTTCATTTTAACCTAGTAGGCTGTTATTAACTTCAACAAGGAGGTTATGTGGCACATAAATGTCTATCACTCTGGATCTTCATATTCAGATGCAAATAACTGTTTTCTAATAAAACACTTGGATTGTGCAGCTTTGCTGGAGTTATGCTCTTTCTGAGCGCTTTCTAGTTATAAATAATGTATCATCATCCACTACTTGGATGACTTTTTCCTGACAGTAAAACACTGACACTCACAAATACTGGCAATGTCAGCAAATTTTTTTTTTTAAATTTCTCAAGAAGTGTACCGGGCATGCAGATACAAGTGTAGTCCCCAATGCGATCCAGACATGTGCCATCATTTTGGCAGGGATTTGAAGCGCACTCGTTGACGTCTTGTTCACAGCGTGGCCCAGAGTAACCCCTAACACAGTTACAGGTGAAGGAACCATCAGTGTTCACACATTGGCCGCCATGCTCGCAAGGGTTGGTACCTGAGAATAAAGAGGAAAGGGTCATGGTGAGAAACCACAGTGGAACAGAGGAATGGCACAGATAAATGCTGAAAGTTATGTGTGAGTATAGAACTTCCTCTTTCTTTCATACCAATGCTGCATTCGTCTCTGTCGATGTTGCAGGTGTTGCCTACATATCCAGGTGGACAGTTACAGTTGAACATGCCACTGATGGGGTTGGTGTCACACTGAGAGCCCTCTCTACAGGGGTTGCTGATACAGGCGTCATCTCTATGGCAAAGTAAACCTGAAAGAAACACCGTGTTGAGAGAGGAAAAGTAATGTCTTCATCCTTTTGCACATCCCAGTTCTTGATGCAAACAAAACTTGTCTGTGCTGAGACAAAAACATCCCCAGAGAACCTCCAATACAAGTTTATGCCCAGTTCAAAGTAAAACAAACTCAATGCAAATTTTCTCATGAAATAAAGAAGAAGAATAAAGAAAATATGGTTTAATCTAATCTTAGAATATGTCAATTATCAGCAGAATGGAAGTTCAAATCTATTCTGTGGTGTAAATGGTGTATTTGACTGTCTGACATGGATCACATTCATCGCCTTTTCCTCAGGGGTAGACGACAAGATGTCAAAGCTATGATGAATAAAGTGAAATCATCTGCTTAGAAAAACATCAGTTCTGGTCTGTCAATACTCTTTTCATGGTAAGACCACTGCTGATTTATTATTCTGTGTATTTAACAGCTGTTTTTTGTTTCTCTTCTTTCAGTTGCAAACAGGAACAGAGACTCACAGCATTTCTGTTTTGTCCTTTATCAAAATTGCATGTTGATTAGCAGCTATTAGCTGACTGAATTTCTGGCTTTGGTATAAAAATATCGTGTGTGGTTTTCCACTACTGGCTCACCTGTCTTTCCGTGGGGGCAGAGACAGATAAAAGAGGCAACACGGTCAATGCATGTGGAGCCGGGGCTGCAGGAAGCTGTCGCACAGTCATCGATGTTTTCAGAACAGTCGGGTCCACTCCAGCCATTGACGCACACACAGACGTAGCTGCCGAAAAGGTTGTTGCAGGTCCCTCCATTCTGGCACGTGTTTGGCTGCAGACGACACTCGTCCACATCCTCTGTACAGTGTTGACCTGTGGAGAAGCAGGGAGGGAGGTGGGTGGGAGGAAAGTTAATACTCTATCCAACTTGTTACAATGCAAAGGGCAAGGGGTTTTCCTCGTGTTATTGTTTCAAATACCTAATATGAACAAAAACCTGCTGGAGACTTCCAAGTAGAGAAATAACAAATATTGCAAAAGAGCCAAGTATCAATTAAGTAATTTCATTCTTAAAAAAAAAAAAAAGCTTACATTTGTAAAACCAGAGAATAATGTCCTCCATCTGCATTCATGATCAATTTTTATTAGACATTTTAGATGCTTACCACCTACTTTTGAGATGCAAATGTACTGTCTAATGAAACAATATTTATCCAGAGCAAATATTTTTAAATATCCTGCTGCATCATCACATTAGCTTTGCCTTCCCTGGTTGGATTAGTGCTATATAAACTCAAGACAGCCCAAAGAAGCTGATGAATGCATGTTTTCTTTGTAAACCGAAAGCTTGCATATGCCATACAATCATATTAGCAGAGGCACACCTTGTGTGGTCTAAGAGCCTCTGTAGGATAAAGAGAGAAAACAAAAGGAAGTTTTACATCACAACACACAACATGAAAGGATGCAAGATATCATCTCCGATCATAGCACAAGTATTTCAGTTCTCCTCACTGCTTAAGAGGTACTCTGTGGAGCGTTTTTCCTTTTGTATGGGTGGGTCCCCGTTTTGTTTGTCTCATGCATATGTGTACGGGTGACGTGACACATGTTCCTGCCAAGGGTTTATTCCACTGCTCTACAGGTGGTGGTGATATGCCAAGAAATGCAGCAATGCACCATCAAAGGCAGGGAAGAATACTGCATGCTAGTAAACATTGATGTAAACAATACACGATTACAACTTTTAAGAAAAATCAGCTTAGCAAATGTTTTATAAGGAAGGAAATGGATTTGACACTTTTGTTAGACCTCAAAGATACACAAAGTGGGTTTTGGTGAGTAATACTGAATGTAAACATAACTTTTCTTTGTCTACAAGAAAAACCCACAGGGCAGCTTTCACAGACACACAGAGAGGGGGAAATTCCAAAATAGAGAAGCATTTTTAATGATATAGCTAGAATTTCTAGAAAATAGAAAAGATAAATGCACAAATAATCTGCTGTGGACATTTTAAACATGTTAAAGATGATAAAATATTCTGTAAAACACAACGTTTTAGAACACAAAAGGCATACAAAGACCGGATTTAGTGTAATACAGTTCAAATATGCTTAAGAGCACATGTCCAAATGCTGTTTTTTTAATGCTCATAATGTTTTTTCAGGGTTGAAACAAAGCAAACAAAGCACACACAAGTGTCACAAACTAACACACAAACTACTATTCACACACATTAAGACACGCTCTCTTACCAGTCCACTCTGGAGGGCACTGACAGTTGTAGGTGTTGACTCCATCCATACAGGTTCCACCATTAGCACACTGATGACCAGGGCAGTCATCGATGTTATTCTCACAGTTCGTCCCATTGAATCCTGACACACATTAAAAAAAATATTTTTAATTGTTTTAATCATGTGTCCACTGGAAAAATACATTCAATATGATATCCTGTACACAATGTCTGCACAGCCTGCGCAGCGGAAGAAACAATTAATAGAGCAGCAGCAGTTTCAGTCTTCAGTTCAGGCACAGTATTGCGTAAGTCACCATCGTTTTGAGAAGCCACTGTAGTGTGCACATAAAATGTGAGAACAAAGGCAATGTAAGTCTGTGTAGAAAGCTCTATTGATTAAAATACATATATCTGTTCCTTCAGACGCACATGAGACTGAAAACCACGGTTGCAACACCTCCTTTGTAGACGAGCCACTTACTTAAGTATCATGGCATGTCCTGATGGTGTATAAATAACAGCTGTGTGTGTTTGTTGTGTCTACTTGCTAAGTGTAGCAGACTGACAGGACAGTGTGTCTAATAAGGGAACAAAGCCAGCAGGATCAGACTGTTTGCACCTCAAACATAATGTAACAATAAAGAAGCTTAAAGCTACAATCATTTGTAGATAAATACCAGTTACAATGTCACTCATTTTCTCTCCCTGCATTCAATTGTTTCCCTTAAATTTCCATTTCTCTTAAGTACCTTCCTGCTTTGCCTCTCTTTCTCACCAGGCAACAAATCTGTCCGCATCTCTGTTGGTGTGTGATGGATGGTTTTTACATACAGTATCAGTTTATATTCAGTCACTTAAGTCTGAGAGTTATTCAACCTGAATGGTCGTACCTGGAAGACAGTGGCAGGAGTAGCTGGTTTCAGAGTTCTGGTGGCAGGTGCCTCCATTAAGACATGGTGAAGGTGAGCAAGGGATGTATGAGCTTTCACAGTGTCGGCCCGTAAACCCCGGGGTACAAACACACCTGTAACAATAGCAAAAGAGTCAATTTTATTTCATTCAGTCTTGATCTTTATGAAACACCCAATGATGTTTTCCAAAAATTATTCAAGTATTTTCTAGTAGTCTAATTATATTTCGAATGTGGTTATATATTATAAACTAGATTCTCACTTGTAGGAGCCAGGGGTGTTTAAACACGTTCCTCCATTCTGGCAAATAGAGGGTGTGGCTGCACATTCATTTGTGTCATTAAGGCAGCGAAGACCTGTGTAGCCAGGAGGACAGGAACACCTGTAGCTACCGCCTGACAGAGAGCTGCATTTGCCACCATTGGCACAGGGACTAGAGAGACAGCTGTCCTCATGCTCACAACGCGATCCTGAAGAGGAAGGAGGGAACAAACAACAGAGCATTAGTGCTTAAGCTTTCCCATGATCCATTTCTGAATGTGGCTTTGACACTAGATGAAAAGCAATATGCAATGATAGGTATGCATTTCTGATGATCAAAAACCATGCCATGAGACTTTCCATACACACTAATCACCTTCTGGATCTTCAATGCATCAAAAGACTCATACTGAGACTAGCATTATGGGATATCTGTGCCAGATTTGGTTTCATTATATCGGTAAGTGTAGTTATTCATGAGAAACTTGCAAAAATATCGCAATATCTAAAAATCTTATGAAATAAGAAATCCTATGATTTGCACCTGGATCCACACCAAAAAGCCACTTCTTCCTTGCCTCATGGACTAACTTTCAATTACATTTCATTTATCTCTGATTTTTGACATATCATACAAACAGTCCAACTAGCAAGACCAAAAACTTACAGTAACCTTCTTGGCAGAGGTAATACAAGGCTTTTCAGATAGATGACACCATTAGCTTAAAATTGAAAACACTATTTTGTACAAACAATAAGGACAAGTTACATTCAGGATGTTTAAACATAAATCAGTATTCTGGTGATAAACAAAAGTCAGATATTACTCTGACACAGACCTCTGCCCTCATGGCAAACTACTGGGAGGGTTTTTTCAAGCATCTCACCTGTCCATCCTCTGGCACATTCGCACGTGTATTGGTCGAGGGACAGCAGGGTGCAGACACCTCGGTTGGCACAGGGGTTGTTGGGGTAGCACGTGGAGTTCTGAGGAGTTTGGCAGTGCTGTCCGGTGTGGCCAAGAGGGCAGGTGCAGGTAGCGCTGCCTGGTACAGGTACACCAGCTAACATAGACACAGAGCAGTTCCCCCCATTCAGGCAGTAGCCAGGATGACAAGGGTCTTTATGGTGGCAGTATTCACCCAGGAAGCCTGGTGCACACCTGGACACAGACACAAAAACACACAAAAAAAAACCCAACAAAAAAAATCAGTGATGGAGCTTGCAAAGGCACACACAAGGATTTAAACCTGATCGCCCCTCAATACAGACAATAAAGTTGAAAGATGAGTTTTGAAACAAACGACTGTGTGTGTGTATTTGTGTGTGCGTGTGTGTGCTTGACAAAGTAGCAAACAAACAAAATAAAGAGTAAGTTTCAATCAACTGCACGGAATTTACCACATCAAACAACTACTGCTGAGAGCATTGATAGCAGAGAGTAACATCCACACAAGAGTATTGTAGTAAACACACACATCAAAGAGCCAAATGAACCAACACAGGTTACTGTCTAATACACAGTCTTGCCACTGCTGTATGGTGATCTCAACAGTATGTGGGGAACCACATCCCTAAGTAGGAGTATTAGCAAGATGTGTGGTTGCACATAACAGGAATCTATTAAAACATATGGCTCATGCTAACACAGACTTAGAAACATATTCATATGACATGAGGAGAAGTTGGGTTTTTTGGGGGTATTTCTAACACACATTTTGACATGCCGTAAGACAGGAATTGAACCACCAACCCCTCGATTACCGAACAACCTCCTCTGAACCCTGAGCTGTTACCCCATCAACTCGGCTTAGAGAGAAGGAGGAAGCTTGGTGAAAGGGTTAAACTGGGGTCGGTGTTGGCAAAGAAGAAGTCCAAAAGCAGAAGGATGTGAGGTGGAGTCATCTGGAAGTTGTTGACTGAAGCCTCGCAGAAACTAAAAACAACCAGTCGAAAAGACCAGCTGTTTTCTAAGCCAATGTAAAATGAATGATTTTACTGTCAACTGACAAGTAATGCCATAATCTACACAAATGTGCCCACAAAATGTCAACAATTTAAAGTATATGTAAATAAATTATTGACAGCTGGAAGTTGTTCACAAAAGAGCTGTACAGTGTATAACTGAAAGAAAAAACCACATTTAGTCTACAAATTATGTGTGTTGTGAAACAAAGTGTCTGCTTTTTCCTCCTCTTATTCATCACCCCTTGCTTTCAATACCTCCTTTTTCGTGTTTTTCAATAAAGTGATTCAGCTGCATGATGAGTAGTGGAGAGGAAACTACAATATTACATACCATGTCCACCAGGGAGCTTTTCACAATGTTCCCTTCGTCACTTTCTATTCCTCAGTTTTATCTCAGTCCCTCCCATTTTCTCTCACCACTTCTCTATGTGTGACAGTATCTGGTCAGGGGTGTTATTTTGACTCCAAGCAAAGATGTCATTAGCCAGGTAATTTCCTATGTATCCTATTTTGATCAGCTGTCTGTTTTGTGTGTGTGTGTGTGTGTGTGTGTGTGTGTCTATGTGTGTGTATGGCACATGTCAGACACACTGTCTGGGGACCGTGGGCGACAGAGCAACGTGCTGACTCTTACACAGGCCTCTGAACTTGCCTCCCTGGAGGGACTCATGTAACATAATAGGAGAGCAGAGATAAAACACACATAAGACAAGCACACACAGATACATTAATACCTTCTTTCATAACCATTCCGATGAAAAAAAAAGACGCTTAATTCACAGATAAGAGGACCTGTAGCATGTAAAAACAAAGAGGGAAGAGAATACTCACAATCAGAGATTGGTGCTATGAGCCAAATGAAACTGAGACCAAACTGTGGAGATGGGAATCATTTAAAATTCAATCTCTCACTTACTAACTTTTATTTATCATTGGCCGCTCCACCCCAAAGCAGCTTGAAGATATTAGATTGTGAGGCCATGGGAAAGAAGAAGAGTCGTGATTCATGCCAGGCAGATCAATCAGGTCTGTGAGTCACCCAGTGTCTCTTTAAAAACAACATCAGACAGTTCTCACTCAAACATATTTGGTACGATATATTTAATGCACTGGCATGTACACAAACCAACAAAAAACATAAATAAATAGACACCGATGCTGTGGAATATGTTCCACTAGTATGACATAAAGCTCTTTACTATATTAAAGTTAAAAGGACAGGTCTGGTGATACTTTTCTTATTGTCAGCAATGAACTAATCCAACTCCTGTTTTATTACAAATACATGTATGAGCCAAACTGCTGAATCAGGTGACATGTTTATTCATTAACATCAACATGGGCACTTGAGATTTTCTTTGTGAGTTGATCCCAAATACTCACAACCATAACAAATCTGTGGGGAAAAAATAGTCCATAACAAATAAACTATTTACTCCAGTTGAGAAAATGTTGTATCATCACCCTGTTGTATCGAGAGATTATTGAGCCTTTTTTAAAAATTAAAATATACATTTGTGACCAATTTTTAAAGAATTTACATCTACAGTAGGAACCAGTGGGCTCGGGGCTCAGAGTCACAGCCACAATGTACAGAGAGATGGAGAAACACATTGTTGATTTTTAGTCTTTTCATAGGATTTGTTGACAATAACAAAAAATACAGAATATCAAAAGTCTTATCATTTATATATACAGGTCATCTCCCAATAGTATTCTACAAATCCTACACTTGCACACACTTCCGGTGCTGGTAAACTCGCCGACAAGATCTTCAAAGAAGAGACTGACTTCATGCCTCTTTACCTCAACCCTTTGTGATTAGACATGGCCACCCATCCTCCCCCCCGCCCGTCTCTGCCCCTGTATCAGCAGCATGTCTGCAGCTCAACCCACCTACACACCCCTACACACACACACATAAAAACGCAAACACAAAGACGTCCCTCCCTAATCTAAACAAAAACACGGCTCGGTCAAGATATCACAACAACATGGCCGTCCTGGGAATGAGGACTGCTCTTTTTTCTCTCAGACAATCTCTCCTCCCTCTTCACCCCGAGTAATGACAAGGCCCTCTGCCCTGTGACATACATCACATTAGCAGGCTGTCACACAAAGAACACCGTGTCCAGGTTAATGCTAGGTTTACATTTCACTGGGAACATTTCACACATTTTCACTGCTAAAACTATGGGGAACATGAGACGCATTTTCAAAGTCAAGTATAGCCACTTCAGTGAGAGAGAGGACATTTGAAACTTGTTCTTTGTTGGAAAGTTAAGCTTCATTTTAAGCCTTTTGAGCTTGAAATAAACAACACTGTTTACAAGTGACATTTCTTTTGTGAAACCTCTAGGTTAGTGTGGTTAAAAAAAAAGCATTCAATGTACTCTAGGAAGAGAAAAAAGATATCATAATCCCTACTGTAGAGCTGTCTTGCAACTCAACACAACCCTTCAAGACTCACTTTCTACTTTGAAAATTCTGTAAAAATTCAATAGTGCTGACAGGAGAGACGCATGGTAAACTCTATTAAATTCAATCGCTGCTATCTAACCTGTGTTGACAGAACTAAATGCCATGGCGTCAGGAAACGATACCACCCTGTCCTTCAGGTTTCAGTGCCAGATAGAGAGCTCATTATTAGCCTCCGGCTATATCACTATAGCCTGAGGCAAACAGACAAGGCTGTGCATGATTCACATTATTGTCGGGGAGTGGTGTCTCACTCTGAGGAAGAGATAACCCAACACATTGACACACTAGTCTGTTGCTGAATACAACACAGGGAGGAGTTTGATTTGACAAATTTTCATGCACAATGCAGAAAACAGGCGAGACATTTGCACACAGACGACTACACATACACACCTATACACACGTATTCAGCTCTACTTTCATGAACAACTCAGCAGCCAAACTCATCTATGAGATTCTTTGTTTTGCTCCATGAGGACTTTTTTTCTTTCTCTTTTCTCCATCCTTCTCTTACTCCATGCAGTTTCCTGCAGCCCTTCTTTCCCTCTCTTTCTCACTCCTCCACCTCTCATTTCTAACCCACTCTCGAGGTGTCAGGTTTCTACAGCTGGTTCACATTAGCGCCCCCATCTCACGCACACCCCTCCCTATCTCTGCACCCCTTCCCTCCTTCGTTCTCTCTCTCTCTCCTCCTCCTCCTCCTCCTCCACCTCCTCCTCCTCCTCCTCCTCCACCTCATGCTGACCTCTGCCTGTCCTGGCTGGCCATGGGGCTTCAGTGAGCAGAGAGGGTTGGGTTGATTCTCACTCACTCATGTAATGTCTCCCACCTCTTTCATTCCTAATTCCTGTGTCCCCGGCTCCCGACTCTCATACTCTCCTCCCTTCCCCAATCCCTCATTCCCCATTTTCTTTTGTGCCAATTTTCTCCTCCTACCTCTTTAACTTCCTCTCCTCAACTACAACCCCGCCACCACCACCACCACCACCACCACCACCTCCTCCTCCTCCTCCTCCTTCAGCTACTATTCTAGTCTCAACGAAGCTTAATAACTCCATCATGCTTTCTCCCTGCGGCCATCGTGGAGAAACAGTGTGAGAGCGAGAGCATAAACCAGCTCACATTTCAAACCCTGGATCTTTCTCTGGCTTGGCTGAGCATAGGTGGCCTATTCACTGTACTGTAGTCCTGTGTGTGCATGCATAGACGTCACAAGTCAAGTGCAGAACACGTTGCTGGATTTCCTGTTGCTTCTATGCATGACAACAATGCTAGTGTGATGGTGGTAAATCTAAGGAGCGGAGGAATCCTCAGTTTACCAGAATACCAGTTTCAACTGTAGCTCTATTTTTTTTTCTAAATTTACAGTAACCTTTATTTAACCAGAGAAACCTCAATGAGATTAAAATCAATACAACAGCACACATAAAATAATCATAATGGCATCAAAAGCAATGAGCTGTTATTCATTATGCGACACCAAACTCCTTGTATGTGTAAATCTAAAACTTTCTCCAGACAATTTGCCACCTGCATGACTGAGATTAACAGTCACAAGTCATATCAGACGCCAGAAGTGAGACAAACTGGGTAGCACTTTCTAGACTAGACACAGAAAGCTTTGGCACCATTGCTACCAGTCAACTGTTGCTGCTGCTACTGCACACAAAATAACTCAGCTTCAGTTCACTCAGACCTACAGAGACAATGACGCTTGACCCTAAAGAGTCACCCGAGAGTAAGGAGTGAAAGTACAGGTATAAGATGGTGTCGGGGCTTGTACTATATAGCAAAGAAGAAAGAGAGCGGAAAAAGCGATCAGTAGTGATGCACGCGTGGGCAGCTGACTTGCCCATTCTGTTTCCTTCCAATCTCACTTGTAGTCTCCACAACCATATTCGATAAATGGTCATAAGTGGTCAATCTAAAACAGTTGGTGCTAAATACCGACGGAAATGCAAAAAAGTTTCCAGATAACACCACCCCAACCCCAGCACTATGTTGAGGAATGGCACCAGTTTTTTCACCTATCACCAAGTTCTGCCACACTGTCACAGTGTGAATGTAGTCAGTAGAGATTGTACGTCTGGCAAGGAGAGACCGGCGGCACTGTACCAGTTAGGCTCACACATTAGCTCATGCCACAGAGGAGAATAGACCTGTTGTAAATTGGAAAAATAAAATTCACTTAAACTTAAATGTAAAAGGTTAAATTGAGGGCACTTTATTGAGGGACGGAAACTATAAATCTATGACTAAATGATCCTTAGTAGCAGTGTGGTTTTAGTGGGTTGGGGGTGTTTTTTTGACACACTCCTTCACCTTTCACTTGTTTTTTTTTCTCATTTTCATAGAGCAGGGGCAACAAACATAAAATAACGGAGGAGGTGCTCAGAGGGAGGTGTGAGCTTGATGTCAAATTAATAGAAAAAAAAAAAAAAGACATGAGAGGAAGAAGAAAAAAGAAGAAGGTGAAGAGAGGGCAATGAGGTAGAGGTAAAAGCCCGATAAGCCAGTTACGAGAGAGTGAGGCAGCAGACATACAGAGAGAGGAGGAAGCTGAGCAGTCAGACTGAAAAGCAACAGCGCAGACAGGATAAAGGAGTGCGGAGCAGGGTGGAGTCCAAACTAGGGCCATGTGGTAAAATCTCAGACTGCGTTTAGTAACATGTTCAAAAAGACTTTTCTGCGAGGCTGTGGTACGCAGCACAGGACTCATTTTGCCTCTGAACACTCTTTCAGCCCGCCTGTCCATGTTCTGTCATTATCTAGTTTCTGCGGTTGTTCAAAGTGGAATCTCCGACAATAGGTCTGTCGGCCTACAAATGTTCCAAAGTCTACCACGGACTGATTTAGACATTTAAAGCAAACAAGAATATAGGGTACACTTTATCTACATAAGGTCACCTGATAACTGAATTGCTAGTGTTAGCCAAATATTGAATTAATTGCCGCAGCCCACCCAAAGAGATTTGTTGCCAGCTAAAATTATTTTCTCACTTTGGTCTTTGTTTATTTCAAATGTCTGCTTTGAACCTCCCACTGGGAAATTAAGAAGTTATTTTCTTGGTTCTGTGATGCATTTCATTTATGTTTGTCTGTTAATAATTCAATGATACATAAAAGCTAAATTTGATTAAAAGTAATAGTTCCTTAGTGAGTGATTTTTTTTAATGAACGAAGAGCACATGCACTCAGCCCAACTTCATACCACCATGCGTGTACAGAGGACATGTGACCTTATGACAACACTGAGGTTCTTTTGACCCCAAAGTGTTACCAACAGCGTGTGACAGGGCGCCAATTGTCACCTAACTGTATGTGGGTTTTCAGTCTGGTTGCTACATTCCCCACTGTTTTGTAAGGCTTCCTCTTTCTTGGGCCTAATTTCAATGTCTAAGTCTCCCAGCGGCGTCATGTGCATCTGCGTGTTTGTGTTTTACCATTTGTTTGTTTATTTTTGTGTGTGTAAGTGTATCTTCTATCATGGTGACCCTCAAAGACAGATTGAAATCACAATGACCACTGACAGCACGCCACGATGACCACTCTCAATCTAATGAGTTGGCACTAGCGATGAAAGGATAAGTAAATTAACCAATTAGTCAATTGACAGAAAATCAGCAATGGTGATAATAGATTCATCTTTTAACTCATATACTGAGCACAAATGCAAGAATTTTACTGATGTCAAGATTTTCAAATGTTTACAGCTTTTTGAATATCTGATTAATATATGATGAATTGATTATATTTTGTTGCAGCCCTGACTGGCCCTGATGAACAGTCTAGTGTCATCATGAGCATCTACGTCTCCACTATCCAAACACTGAATCTAATGTTAGCTGCACTTCAGACCTCTCAGTGCCAGCATGTGAACTTGCCCTAGGCTCAAGGTGCCCCTGACTCTCCAGACGCTCGCGCACATACACACACATACACACACACACACACACACAGAGTAAATACACAAACATATACACAAAGAAACTCTTATCCTTGTGGTTCCAGTCTCAACCACATCTACAGTGCTGTTAGCGGGCCTGTGAGAAGGAGAGTAAGTAAAAGCAGGAAATCACTGCCGTGGCTTCCAATCTCCTACACTGGGGTTTGCTTACTTAAGTTTAGATCATATGCCTAACCTAGTTAAAATCTGTGTGAGCGAGCGTGCGTACGTGTGTGTGTGTGTGTGTCTGATAGATTGGGTGCTGCGTCTACAGTGGAGGAGTTGAGCAGAGAGGAGTGACTGGCCTAAAGCGCTCCCATCTTTATTCTTTGTCTACTTTCTCCGCCCTTGTTCCTCTTTTTGCCCCAGTCCGCCTGTTTTAACCTAATGACACAAGACTTAGACAACAACAACAACAACAACAGAGAAAGTACTATGAGCACACAGATATGAATGGAAGATAGAAAGTATGGCTTTAATAAAGGCAAAAAGGTGAAAGTGTTAAATTAGCACAATGATGCCAGAGGCAAATGGACAGATGGTTAAATAGAAACAAAGAATAGATAATGGGGATAGTAGTGAAAAGAGTTTTGAGCTGTAGAAGGATTAAGAGGCCAGGTGAGTTGTGTCCGGAGGCATCTAAATCCCTGAATCAGAGGGAGAGACTGAGGCATGGATGGATGAGTGACAGTTTGATGAAGGAGACATAGCAAGAGGGAAATTACACTCCCTCTCTCCGCTCCGCTTCTCCGTTCTCTGCCTTCCCCCGCCCGCTCTCCTCACTGCTCTCTCATCATTAGTAAGGAGTTGTGCCTCAAGGTTTTCCTCCTCGAATTACCTGAAAAGAGACATTCTCTTTTCTTTTGGCCCTTTCTCTTCCTCTATCTGCCCTGCAGGCAAATTCTACTTGTCAGATCAAACGGGCAGCCGGGCGACACAACACAGTATCTCTCTCCCCTCACTCTTAAGAGGAACTTCTTCTTTTTTTCTTTTTTTTTTTAAATAAACATAAAGGCATGACAGTGACTGTAAGAGAAAAAGAGAGAAAAAAGAGGCATTGAGAGGGAGGGAGAGTTAATCAGTTTGCACCATTGCCTAACGGTAGACAAAGGGATCTTGTTCTGGAGCAAAACAGGGTTTGGACAGCATAACGTGTGTAGCCTCACTCTTGTTTGGACTGCTCAGGTATGGACTTAGTGAGCCAGACCCCATGTTAGTCCTCAAATAAACAAGATCAGCGTTTCTAAGCTCTCAAACAATATTTTATCAGAATATACTGCATGTACAGGATGTATCCCTTCAGCAATGACGTACATAACAAATAGCAACCGAGCAATCTCATGACATTCACAGATACACACTCACACACACCTTTTTCTCACACTCAAGGCTGATGGCTTGCAGTGTCACCGGTTAGACAGCTTTTCTGCACCCTGCCCTGCAAGGCAGTTTGTCAACCTCTCCCATGCACTGCGACTCTCTAACACAACATTCTTAACGTCCAAAATGAGACACCTGAATTGAACTTGCTATGCGAAGAATCTCCAAGACGTTTTAAAATATGCCTCTTATGGAAATTACTACGTACTGAGGTACATGTGAGCACACATATATCTCCAGTCTACCCTCTAAAAGTTTCCCTTCTCCTTTTTATTTCTCTCTAAAATGAAAAAAGTAGCAAAGCCTAAGTTGTGAAATGTCTGTAAAAAGGAATTAAACAGTGAAAAACAGACACTTACATATGACTAGAGTAGTTCTATGTTTTTCAGAGCTTTCTGGATGTATGGGATCCCTGCAGAGGAGGCACTGGAGGCAAGTTAAAAAAACGACTACATGCACAGAAGCCTGTTTGGTTGTTAATCAAAACAGAGCATCATCTCCACTGTGAAGTTGTTTCATTAGTGATATCGAACAAAAACAATACACCTACACCTGCATCCATGTATGAATATTATTTTCCTGTTATTACATAAACTGAAAAAAGTTAAAAACATGAATATACCTGTTTTTGCTTCACACTCACAGCATCAAACACATGCTGATTAACTGAACTGAACTAGAAACGCTTTGAAATGTCTTGGAAAAACAGATTCAACTCTCCATCAGTTGTCCACAGTGGTGCCTTTTACTCATACTAGCGGATCATATTAACTGTATGCCTAATTATGCAGTTACTCAAAGTCTGACCCCAGAAGCCTTCCATGTGACATAATTAAGCTGGTCCGAGCCAAAAGGCCACAGTGACTGTTTACTTACAACCGGCTGCCTTTAATACACTGAGGAGACTAATAAACACAAAATTAGATTTTACACAATGAGCCTTTTGACCAGCAGCACAGTGCAGACAAGCCAGACAGAGGCTAGTGCGTGCATCTGTGTGCACACTTGTGTGTATGAATAGTTGTCCATGTTTGCTTGTGGATGGCAGAAAAAAATGACTGACTAGTTAATCAGTATAACAGTAGGCCTGCTCTCTGTCAGCTGACTCTTCTAAACTGAAAGACTCTTCTCTGTGTGTCTTGAGGGCGAGAGGCCCCTCTACTGTTTTTCTGTTTATCATCAATATCATCATTTCATTGAGCAAAAATTGAACTTAAAGCTCAAAAATTGAGACATCTTGGCTGAGTAAGAGCAAGAGTAAATACAAGAGAAATTTAATAGGACCAAACTCTTCGAAAATTAAATAATTGTGCAAATAAATAAACAAAAAAATGATTACATGTAATTTCAACAGCGATTAAATAGTAGTTAAGTTAATAACAGAACCTAAAATAATGTGGTCAAGTCTTCTTTAACTGCAGCAAATGATTTAAGTGTTTCACTGACACATGTAAAAGTAACTATTGGCATATACCTGCTGTTATACCGATACAGTACTGTATGCTTGTCTGCCCACATTAAGAACACGGCTCTGAATTCGGGCCTGTTGTTTGAAAAGCATCTAGCCAAGACAATCTAATCATGTTTCCTCTACCTAAAAAACATTTCCAAAATCAAAAGCTGCCTGGCTTGAGCCATTAAATCTTTATTACTGGCATAAACCACACAGACATCACCCGGTTGAAACTCGTTAAAAATGTGGCAGCCACGTCATTAACTAACTAACCAGTGATAACAAAACCACACCGCATCACACCCATCCTGCCCTCGCTTCAATGGCTGTCTGTAAGGTTAAGAGTTGACTTTAAGATCCTTTTGTCTATAGAAACACAATAATTGACGTTGAATAAAAAAATTTTGATCAGATTTCTCATCATCATGAAGACGCCCGAGTCTAGCGTACTCACACACATGTACATACACACACGGACAATGAGCCTATCTGCACTCGCAGTACGTCTATCTGACTTTCAATTAGACGGAGGGAATGTCAAACACTGATTGAGGAATGTTGCTTTCTGCTTCCCTTTTAACAGAAGTAGCAGAGTGTTGAAATTCCAAAAACTCTGGGAACAGACACACAGTGTGATTCACATCACATCTGATGAAACATGATCAGGTTCATGAACTGGCTATGGTGTGTTTTCATTGAGAATTTGGCTCGGGAGTGGCAATGCAATTATAAAGATAGCTCAGTCTTAATTACAAACTAGCTAAGCTGTCAGAGAGTGGAAGACATAGATCAAACAGGCCAATGGGCTCCTTTACTCTGAAGCACTTTTCCTTAATGGACTGATTGCACCACTGGTAGTAGTTACATGCAGGTTATTTCAAGTTTCTGCAGTAACCTGTGTCAGGAAACAAGAGGCTACACTAACATGCGTGGCAACAATTAATAGCCTTCTTGTCATTTTGATTAAATCAACCAACTTTCAGATTATTTTTTCTCATCAACTGCACTCAATAGTTTGTTTCTCATGTAATAAAAATGTCTTACTGCCTTGAAATCCCCCGGCAACAGCAAATCAGTGGGCAGTAAAATATGCTGGCAACTCTTAGAGCTATCAATTCTATAGCAACAAGAGAATAAGTAACAAAACCCCTGAAATGTCCTAAATAACATCTTGGAGGTGGAAATGTGTGTATTGGTATTGTTCCCAGTACTGGTGTACTTTGTCAGACAGAGCAGTCTTTTATTCCCCCTTCCGTGCCTGAGCAAAACCTCATGGTCTCGTAGACAGGCTGGGGTTGATCTAAAAATCCTATTTCTGTACTGGCTTTCACATCCAACAATCCCCTTATGAGGAGTTTCTATTGCTGTGTTCACAGTTTTTGGTCACAGACTCAGCCAGTCAACCTTACCTGCAGTATCCAGTGCCGTTGTTAAAGGTCAGACACGTAGCGTTGTTAACACAAGGCGCCTTATCATCCACACACTGCAGAGCTGCAAAGAGAAAAAAGACAAGTTAGAAAATGGACAAACAGAGAAGCAATTCATCTGCAAAATGTTCAGTTGTTGTACCACTTCAGAGTATGAATGATTATCTACATAGCTTGAAACGGTAAGGAGTTATAGTAGTTTCAGGAGCATTCATTCAAAAAATATCTATATTTGTATATTACACAAATGTTTGCTCCTGAGTCAGTCAGTTATCCGCTCTAAAGGGGAACCTGGTTTAAAGGGTATGCGTCTTTCTAGACACAGAAATACAGAGACGCCATGATGACGATAATGTCCTAATGCATCATGTGCCAAAAACTAAAAATACTATTTTTATGAATATCCCAAAAATAACGTATTCCTATATATAAACTAACCTAAATTACTTTCTCAAAGTTTCTCATAAGCTGGCTAGCTTTATGTGTGTTTCATTGCTGCTGAATTTCAAATTTGGCACTGCTCAAAACTCACTCAGGTTTCCCCCGGAAAATTGGTGAGCGAAGGTGGTGAGCGAAGGTGGTAAACCCCCCCCAAAAGCAAGCATGCACACACTCTCTACCCCTATGAGGGAAACCCTCCACTTAGCCTAAGTTTCTTCTCCTTCCTCTCACCCTTACAAAGAGATATTACAGGGGGCTCGTCACCTATCTAGCCAACTATGCAGAGCCAGCCTGAAATCAGCCTGTGGTCACAGGGCGGCCGGATGGGCACGCAGACAGAAATGAGCCTTGACGAAGTCAACAAAGCCCAACTATCTCCCTGCCAGTGAGACACTCATATCCAGACACATCAGCCATTGTGTGGCCTTCTAGCCACCAAAGACACATGGCTCAAGTGGTCTTCACGCACACTATGCCAGGCCAATATGCCAAATAGAAGTGTGGTGTTCTCAGTCTTTATTTATCAATGTGATATGGTAACCAGATGAAGAGAACCACTGTTAAGTGTGTGAGATTAATTGAGCAAAACTGCTACAGATCATTAGTGCTGGCTGTACAAATGTTGCTATATTAACATTTTGTTTCATTCATAGTCTCACATGTTAATGTGGTTATGTGATGAATCCTCACTCTGTACAGAGCTCTTTTTACAAAACTGAGGCTAGGTCAGCTGATTTCAAAGAAACGCCAACAATGTCTTTACAAAACAGTCATTGCATTACAGGAAGTGCGCTCAGCAGTGGTGTTACTTCCTGCACATAGATTAATCACAGAGTCACTTAAGTTGAGCAGTGCTTATGAGGACACTTCTACATATTATTAACTCGACTTCATATTGATTTTGCAGTGTTAAAAGTTTGACACATGTAATTAGTTCATTTTCAAGTGCTGTACATTCAGGGTCCAGTAGCCTATCTGAATTGGTTTGGTCAGAGAGTGACTAATGCCTTAGAGCCAGGCTGACAGACATAGTCCATTAGACATGGGGATACCCATCCATAAACCACTGTGAAATTCCTAATCCCAACACGCACGCACACATACGCATGCCTCTATGTGCACACTTGCACAGTCACCCACTCTAATAGTGTGAGTTGATATCAGCACTACTGCTGCAGTACATGAAACCACAAAAAAAATAGTGTGCTCTTTTGCTACTATTTCTGTTCTGAGAAGACATATGGTATGCAAACTTGCTGCAAGTCAACAGATGAAAATAGTGCACACATAAAAAAGCACTATAGACAGCAAGCAATCCATACATCTGTGGTTAGACCTTAGACACACCAATACTTTCACTTTTGGTTTTGATCACACTTAAGTTAAAATTTGACACAAAATCGTGTTTAATCTGCTTTAAATGAGTAGATGATCATAAACAGGGCATAAAATTTGATTATTGCACAGTACATCTGGGCAACACAGCACAGGGTACGCCAGGATACCAGTCATCTTGAGGACGGCCGACAATTGCAAAATCAGCACAAAAAAAAAGGAGTAACGGTGTGGGGGAGGAGGAATGGAGAGCTGAGAAGACGGCAGCGGGAGTAAAAGAATGGAAGCAAGAGAGCAGAGACCGGAAAAAGCTGCTCTCATCCCACGACTGGTTTGACGAGCTTCCCATGCATGCTGTCGTAATGCCAGACGCAATGATCTTACCAGATTTGGGACAGCCTGCCTCTTATTACGCCATTTTAAAACACACAAACCAATTACCCCATGGGTCAGGTCACCGATTCCCTGACTGGAAGCTTGGAAAAGGTTTCAGCAATCCCTCTCTCTTAAAATAAAAACAAGCAAAATGTTCGCACACATCCAAACGACTGACCAGTGTGTAGGAATCCAGGCTCATATCACCAGCAGCAGCGCTGCATCCTCTCTACCTGGGTGTTCTCACACTTCACTATCAATGAACCATGGGTCGGGAAAATTTCCCAGGAATGACAACCTTGATAAGACCCGATCGACAAAGTCAACAGTGAAACTATGACCAGATGATGTGAGCCGAGAAGAAACACACAGATTTTGACCAAATGGTTACTATTATCTTCATTTGTATTCTCAGTCACTCCCACCTCATCTTGCAGCTGAGTATCTGTGTTTGTTTGTGTCTGTGTGTGTAAAGGAGAGGAAGGGGAGAGGAGTTTAAGTAGAGAACAAAAGCAGAATGAGAGCAGGAGATTTACAGTGTCTGCAGTCTGGTGGGACTGGGAGGAAAGCTGGGTGTGATAATAACAATCTGAGCCTTTCAGTGGCAAAAACAAGCACTTTTAGTGGATGTACATTGACGGTCTGCAATCGCACCGAGGGATTACATAGCAGCCTGTTTTGCAGCTGCCGGCTGCAGTGTTCTCGCTCAATACTGGAAAAGTTTCAAACATTGTTGTCCCTATTAGTCACCAGGTTGAAAAATACTGAAGTTTTCCTTTAATGTAAATCGGTGCATGTTTGGAAGAGGCTTTAGTAACTTTATTAGTACAAACATTGGAACAAAGTGTATTAAATATAAAAGGAAGATAAAACTAATCTGATAAATTTAAATAGTTTAGATGCACTTGTTGTGCTGGTGAGGAGAAAAAAGAATTGGCTGCGAGTTTCAGTGTGTATATGTGGAAAAAGACAACTATTCACTTTGTTGCTGCCTGGAAAATCAGAGAGTGCACCCGAGCAGTAGCACAAAGTTTCCATCCACCTGTTATATGCACATTTAAAAAAAAAAAAAAAAGCTGCAAAACAGCCAGAACGTCACTCAAGGTTGTCGTTTTGAAAAAAAACGCTGAGCTATAGACTTGTTGTTATGGTACCTGCTTTGGGTTATTGTACTGTAGAAAAAGGTTTTATGTCATGCCTCAACTCCACCAGAAAACCTAAAAGTAAGGATATAAATAGCAGAGGTGTCTGAGGTACATGTGACCACAGAGTCGCTGGTGTTATTTCAGGTTAAATGTCAACACTTTCTGTATCATCATGCTTGCTACTGAAAGCGCCACAGAGTAGAGGTGGACCAGAAGAGACGTTTGATTAGAAAACGAAACACACATAATGAACACATCATGAATTCCTACTTTTTTTGGGACTTTACATCAAAAATGTTGTTAGTCAGAGAAGTCAGCATGAGTTTTGGACAATATAAAACGTGTCAGTTAAGTAATCAGCCAATGTTCACCTGATATAACCTTGTCCAGCCCCAGGGTTCAACGTTGGGAGACACTCTCTAGTTCCCAGTGTATTTAGAGTATTGACAAAAGGCAGGCCTCATCATTGCCATCAACATAAGTAAAGATGACACTAATTACCCTGTCAAAGTTTTAAAGCAGACTGCCTCATCTAAATCCTCTGGATGTATCCACCCAGTACTGTGCAGAGCGGAAACCTGGAAGCTTCCAGTGGCTTTCAATGCTTTTGTGTTTATTTAGAATATTACAACAGGTGAAAATAATACAAAAATACCAAGTGAAATTTTAAAAATACAGTTTGAAGCTCTCTGTTAGCTATTTGCTTTTCTTACTAAGAATATAGAATTATGAATTATAATTCTGAGGGACTCTTGTGCATAATCAGCAGCTCAGTGTACGTCTTTCTAATTTTCTTTTCACTTTCTATTACTAGAGGCATTTATTGAACTGTCCTCATTGAAAGAGGACCTTGGTTTTTTGTGAACTGCGGTAAAATGTGTCATTTTGTAGCTGAAACCACGACTACTTTTAGAATCATTATATATATATTTTTCTGTAAAAATCTGTGAAAACTGACAAAACTTAAGCCTTCAGTATGAAAAAAGTCTTCTTTTTTTAAAAAGAAGACAAATCACAGCCCTTAATGGTCTAGACAACAAAATGAGAGCGGGAGTCCGTTGTGTTCGGCTGGCGTTACGCCGGTCCCTCCCTCAGCACTCGCCTCTGCTTTGTCACAGACACCACAGCAGGTCCCTGGGGAGATCCAGCAATGTCATGAGGAGGAAAAAAAGAATGAGGCAGAGAGGCTGTCAAAGAAGCAGAAAGAGGAGGGGTAAGGGAGGCCGAAAGAACAAGTCAGAGATGGACGGGCTTTGAGCTAATAGCTGAGGATTGCGATGGGGAAGTAATTACGAAACTACAGACAAAGACTGCACACGAATGGATGTCCCTGAGCCCTGGCACACATCCATGTAGCGGAGGGCAGGAAGTTGTTCGCACTGAGTGAGGAAGTAACCCCATTTCCTGGAATTGCTGTACAAGCCTCTATATCCAGCAGGCCAAACAGTTGTCATGGTAACTTGCAATAAAATACCCTTTGCTCAGCATGGAAGGAGGGAGATGAGGCTCAAACTAAACACCATTACCCTGAGGGAAGCTTTACTGGCCCACACAGACTGCAGCAGAACCAAGCAGAGGAACCAAGCTGGGGCTTTAAGGTCTTGTTCGCCGAGGTCAGGTTTGGTTTGAGGGTGGTGACAGAAACAGCAAAAGTGTGTGATCACTAGGGATGTCTTCTGTTTGGACAATCCGAGGCATTTTTAATGCAACAGTATCAGCTATGTAAAGTTAAATTAATTTCTAACCCTTTGTTTTCTATAACCCACTGCACTCCAGGTACAGACGCCCAACATTAAATCACTGAAACCTTTTCCTGAACCTATGCAAAATAATTCCATGGGACTAGCATAAGAGATATGAAGCAAACAGTAGTTGCAATTGATCAAAATCTGATTATGATAGGGGACAAAAATTGATTGGGAGAAGTGATTACCCTGCTGACCTGCTGACCAACTGAGACGGATGCTTTACTTTTGTGATTACTTGGAGAAGTTGGGAGAGTCTCATCCAAAGCTGAGTGTATCAAGCAGGACTGAACTACTTTGGTACAACAGGACACACTGCTGGCTTGCTTGCATGTACGTATGTGTGTGTGTGAGTGTGTGTGTGTGTGTGTGTGTGTGTGTGTGTGGGAGTGTGTGTTGAGGGAGAAAAAGACAGACAGAAAGTGTGAGAGCAGACCAGACAAATTCAGGGACTTTCCCTTGCTCATTCATGTCCAAACTTTTTTTTTCTCCTTCATTTTTTTGTTACAATAAAAAAGAAAAATCTGGGCTATTGTGCAGACTTGTTCAGTTACATTCACACCACTATCAGATTGTTTTAACTGTAGCTTGGACTATTTTTAGGCTTTCATTCATTACTGGAATCTACGACAGACTGTGCCCATAAATATATTCATTTAAAATATGTCAACAACGATGACGTAAAACAATGTCTTCATGATAACGCAACTCACTTTAATATTCTAACTGACACATGGCCTGACCATAGCCAATATGGACAAGATTAATAATTATCAAAGTATTATCTCAATGTTAATATGCTATGAAGCACATGATAAAGAGTCAAGAGTGTTGTGATAGACTATGAAAACATTTTACTTGTTACTACTCATTTAGTTCAGAATTGAACCAACAATATCTGAACAACAATGATCAATGACAACAATGAAAAACCATATCTCAATATGAGAATTTTTTTTATCATATCAAGATTCATGGTTGGTTAACCACTGACCTTCTTTTCCCCCCTTGTATTTTTTCTCCAGACTCACAGTGAAAATGTGCAAAAAAAAAAAAAAAAGACCGGACAGACAAGTACAGTCAAGTTAATTCACATCCACATGCAAATACTGAAATGAGATTGATTATAAACCACAACTCAAACATTGGACAAAATCAATACTGCCACCCATTATTACAAAGGATTTATTCTTAAAGCTTTTCTGTGTAGTTTCCCTCCCTCTCGTACCTGATGTGCCCTGCTTGGTTCATTACTCCATGTGCCCTGCCTGATTGTCTCCAGGATTACAGGGCTGTGTTGGCCAAGGAATGCAGGCTGCAGTAATTCCCTGTTAATTTGCTAACCTGTTCAACAGTGCAGACACAACGCTCTGTAATCCCCTCGACCTTCACAGCCGCATACACCACCTCCTATAGTAACAGTGCATGTGGTTCATGTGGTGAACGCACCTAGCTTCATTCACATTTCGACTGGCTTTTATTTAATGCGTGAGGATCAAGGTCACTATGAGCAAACTGGCTAAGCAGGCATTGGCACTGCATTGGCGCTGAGAAGCAAAATGGAGAAAGGCCCGTAACTAACTCACCTTGCGCTACGCATTTCAACTTCAAGACCTTAATCACGCTAGGTCTAAGTTTACATCTATTCTAAGCCAGCATGGCTAAAGAGGCACACACAAACATGCACTAACACAAGTCTCAAGTGTGTATGGAAACGCAGACACACATACATCTGGAGCACAGGGCACAAACCTTCAGCCACTAACTCATACAGTGCTACACATTATTTACTACTCTCTCCCACTACAAACAACATGCATGAGACTGAAACATATGTGGAGGCCTGGTTTTCTCATGCAGCGCGCAGACTGGGTGTGATAACGTATGTCAAGTCGATGGATTCTATTCATTTTCTACAGAGTTGACAGACCGCTCGGCATATCTGTTCTTGCATAAACACGATTCGTAACGCACCCTCCTCACAAAACTCAGATCAAACTGTCAAACTAGGCAATGCTGATCAAACATTAATCAAGATTCTGTTACTGCATTGCCTATTTCTCGCCTCATATGTTTTCACAAACATATTTTAGTGTACTGTTTAGCTGTTTAGACGAGCCAAAACTAAGCACTGTCCAACTCGCAGTACTTCACCCACCACGTCACCCACCAGCTGGAGCATTTAGTGGCCCTGTGTGCGTGCAGATGCGTCCTCGTCGGAGGCGGTCTGCGCGCCGCATAATTACACTACTAATCAAAAGGGTGGGGAAGGAAGAATGAATATAACATGAACACACTATAGCAAAGTCAAGTGTATCTCACTGAGACTATGGACAAGAAGAGAAAAGAAAGAAACCAAAGGGAAAGCTGAGATGGTGTCGCAGGAAGGATGTCTTAAGCCACATTAATAACACAGCCACAAGGCAGTGGGTAGAGCTGGTGGTCAGTAAATAATCCAGTGTTGTGGGCAGCTCAATAAATATCTTTGTCTTCAGAGCACAGGGCAAAGCATGGCACAGATAAATCACATTTCACACCAGGCACCAGCTTGGGTCAAATGCAAGTAAACCATGGGCGGCACAATTGCTGGCCTTTGTCAGTTTGTATCCACAATGCCATACATACACACACGCAAATAGATACACACACGCATGTCAGCTGTCTGCCGTTTGCACTCTGCAAATATATGCAACCATCCACATGCCCACACCATGGGGGCAACACTATGTCGTGTGCCACAACGCTTCCTCAAGAATTAGACTGTAGTATTAATTATGTTCCTGCATTAACACAGAAAGGCTACAGTATAATTTCATGTAAAGTGTAAAATCATGAATTAAGTATGTATGAGCTAGAGATGCACTGATATTGATATTGAGATTGAGATCAGATATCAGGCCATTACCGACTCAAACAGCTGGATTGGGTATTGGTTACAGTGGGCCGATCTGGTATCAGATGCCTTTATTTTAGTAAATAACAATTCAGTTAATTTATATCTATTTATTTATTTGTTACATTCTGTTTTACAAAGTTTGGGCAGCAATGTTTAAGCCAAGCCTGATTTTGCCTTATACATAAAAAAAAATGATCCCAGCCTCTTGCACAACGTGAAGCATAGCCCAGGTCTCGGTATCGGGACTGGAAAAGTCAGATTAGTGCATCCCTAGTATAAGCATTTATTCTTTTTAGGAAATATTACGTTGAGTATTGTTGAGGGCAAAGCAAACTGCAAGGACTTGTTGACAAATGACAATGAGCCTTCTGGTATGTTGTTACAAGTAGTTTAGGAATGTGTCACAAACTAGAATACAGACAGTGCCACCTACGTAATACAATACAACGATTTATGTAGCACAGGGAGTGTCTTATGCCCCATTTCCACTAACTCAGGAATAATATACTTTAGTCATACTGCTGCATGCAATGTTGTGATTATAAATGCATTTCCACTGCATCCTCACAGCGGGGCATCATTATTGTGACCTGCAATATTATGCTCCTCTGCAGGAGTAAAGTCAAACTTTTGGCATCACCCCAACTGAGCTGTGATGCACCAAATTGATTGGTTTAACATTTGTGATCATGCAGGTGACAGGATAGGAAGCATCACTTTGAAATGTTTATGTTCAGCAGATTGCAGCTCTTTTCTGATCCATTCTCATTTGCCATGTTTGAGGTGTAATTATTATCATGTTAAGATACTGCTAATGCAAATCTACAGCTTGTTGTGAGGCAGCTACAGGAAATGCAGCCATTTTTGTCACATCATTTAGAAACCACCTGCCAGCTCCTTGTTTGATATAAAATGGTCTCCACAGCAACATACAGGCGTTTTTTCCCACATTTTTGTTAGTGAATTGTTTTCAAATATTGCAAACAAGAAATAGTAAAACAAGAAACATCCACAGGGAACTGGTGAGATTCAGCCTGCGGGTGACAACCGCTTATTGCAGCCTGGGTAGACCTCAACCTCCCTCATGTCATCAAGGCAAGCAACACCTTCTACCCTGTCATATGGAAAAACCACTATTACTGTGCACAGCTTGTGATTGCCCACGATATGGCGGAGCACACTACAGCACATTCTCCCAACAATATAGAAGTTCAGCATTAGCGGGAAATAGTAAAGGTGAGGATGAGGACAGGCAGGAAAAGACTATTATGGTGTGGAAGAAATGTGTGTGTGTGTGTGTGTGTGTGTGTGTGTGTGTGTCTGTGTCAGAGAGAGAAAGAGAGGGAAAGAGAGAAAGAGAGAGAGGTAGAGAAAGACAGAGAGGGAAAGAGAGGGAGGGAGGAATGTCAAACACCAACAACATTCCACTGCTTCTCCTTGCACCGCCTGCAGCACTTTTACATTGTCTTTTCTTCTTTTGTGTAACTTCTCTGTTCACAAGTCACCTATAGTCCATGAAAAAACGTGAGAAAGAATAGCAGAGCTGCATGTATCGACTCTGGGCTCAAAAAGCATGTGAGATTAAGTCAGTTTCACTATCTGGCACACTTAGGTAAAGGCTAAATAGGCTAAAAGAGTTTTCTTATCGCACAGGCCTTTAATCAAAAATTAAATAAGACCTGACTCTTGAAATAGGCATCTTGGCCAAAACTCACCAATATTCTGACTAACCATACCTGAAAATGTGACATTTAATTTTAGATAATCAAATATGACAGCCATGGATAAGATGAGATTCAGGGTAAACCCACCTAACCCCTCTTTAAGATAAGTGCAGATAAAACTTTACTGATCCCCAGGAAATTTTGCATTAAGGTTTTATATTATTAAAACAGAGATATTCAACTGTGTTTACATACCTCTGTATTTGCTGAACATACTCATACTTTTATTAAAGAAGATATTATTACACATTACGGAGAAAAACAACAACTTTTCTGTATTTTAGCATATTTTGTTATGTCTCAAGCATGATCTCTTTGTAAACAACCCAACATTACAAAACAGACTAATGGGAATAGCCTGAAGGAAATCAATACTGTTTGTGACTTTTTGTTTTCTGGAACTGACCTTGAACTAATTAGGCCTCTAACTGGGAAAATGCCTCACATTTGTGTTACAACTGAATTAATAGATACCATTGTACCAATGTGTTCAAAAGTTGGTCTACCAGAACTTGTTTTCAGATGCTCTTTGATAGTGTGAGCCAAAATGCCCAAGAATACTAATTATTTAGTAATTCATTAAGTAATTCATTCTCCATTGTGAGCTGACTGTGTATTTCAGGAGTGGCTATTGGACTCTAATTAGTGAATACTAATGAGTACTGACAGAGTAAAGACAGGTGCACTGCGTGGGTAAACCAGTTGTCCCTAAATGATCTATTACACAGATCCAAGTACAGATGCCTAATTAGAGTGACTCTTTCTAAGAAAGTGAAAAAGTCACCATTTCCCAATTCTCACTTACACCTACTTCATCTGAATATTTTATCTTTTAGGGCATTTACAGTGAGTGCACTTGCCTGACAATTCACCCAAAATGCAGAGATGTAGGGCAATCAGATACTGTTGACCATCTAAAAAGTTAGCTTCTTCCTGAAACTCTATTTAACTGTGATTATTTTGGTGAATATTTGTCCTGTGATCTGCCTTTTATCTGCTTCTTCATCACTGTCAGCTCTCCTAATTCAGCAGGGCAGTCTAGACATGGTTAAGTGTCCATTTTGAATTCTTTCGCTCTCGCTGTTTAACATCTGGGCAGCTGTGCTGCTCAGACAGAGCAGACTTGTAGGCAATAGTATCCATATCAATCAGACCATACCCCTCTGAATCAGACACAGAGCGACGTTAGCTTCACTTTCAGAGGCCTTGTGGAGGTTCACAATAAACTGAAGTATTTGAAACTATGTGGATATGATAAAGTATTAAGAATAAAATTAGTTAGTGATAACACAGACAGAAAAAATACTGCAAAGTTACGTTCTTAAAGGTGAGTCTTACAGTGACACACTAAACCCCAGCAGGATGTTATAATAAAATAAGAGTAGGTGAAAGTTAGCTAGCATATGTTTTGGGGTAAAAGGCCATAACGTTACCTGTGTCTATTAAAAAGCCACACGAACGAAATAATCGGCACAAACTACGGTTAAAATGTTTACTATAAGTCAGCTTTCTATCTAAAGTTACTTTCTGGAACAGTTTCTACTTTGTCAAACGTAACTTTATCAAAGGAAATCACCTGGCAAGTCAGACACAAGTGTACGCGCAGTGTGTGTAGAGATGCTATATGAGCCCCGTGCCCCGCTGATGCAGAGGCAACAAAAACGTGATCATGACAAGTTATGAATTATTAGGGAAAAAAGCTAATGAAGCGTCAACATCGTAAAAAAACTTACCCAGAGATAGTTGAATGAAGCAGAAGACGAGGACTAGTGATTTGCCCGAAGATAAACCGGGTATCGGCTCCATATTTTCTGTAAAATCCACATAAGGTCGCCAGCCCAAAGTTGAGCTGTCTCCCGGACGGTTAGTTCTCAAAAAGTCTCGTTGAAAATGGCTCACACACTATAAAGAGGAAAAACGACTTGTAGGGCCAAATTACAACATTTTAGTTCATCTTTACGTGTGACCCACAAGCCGTTTACGTTAAAAACGTTTAAAATACACATACATTTCACTTCAACTAGTCACACACGGCGCTGAAAAAGTCTCCCACCTCTCTACACTCACCAGTCACTGAAGTCACTGCGGGAAGACACAAGAACACGTATCCTTCCGCTGAAGTCACAGTGGACCTATCATTTGAGTGAAACGATGGTGAAAAACGTGTTAAACGCCTATATCTAAATTATAATTGTTTAAGATCTCTTTAGAAAATTCGTACTACTTAATACATTCGTTGACTGTATCCAGGACACAACAAAAAAAGCACACTCAAAGTTTTCTTTTTCTGTGTCGCCGCCGCGGAGGAATTTTTTTTCTCATTTTTCTACTTCTCGGTGCTTGGATGACTCAAAATTAACCCGTTCAATGATGTTTTTTTTTCTTTTCTCCTCCCCTTGAACTACACGCTTTTTCCCGATATGTCTTCTAACACCCACTCTTCACTAACTTTCTTCTCTAGCATGACTTTTCATGCCAGACTGAGCTTAAGGCTTCATCGTTAACAACTGCAGTGTTCAGGTAATTTGGGCAAAAGATTCTTGACTTTGAAAGAGTGGTGGTAAATAAAAATGTCTCCCTGTAAGCTCCAAAACTAGCTTTATACATTTTGTACGCCAAATTAATCAATACTTAGAATGTTTTTTTTCTTGTTGAAGACCCAGACTACATCATTTTGGTACTGTGTGCGAGGAAATAAAAGTGAAGATAGATTATACCAGGTGAGTAAATCCAGGTGGGCTCTTAAATCGGTGTTCATGCATTTTGTTACCTGCAAGTTTCAGGTTGGTCACTAATTTCTCAGGTGCAGATTTGGTTTGGTTTGGCAGGACTGTTTTGGGGAGAGAATCTCATTTAAATTTTAAAGAATTAGTAATAATGTTAGGAATTGTAAGAAGAAGTGATCTCAATCTTTCCCAAAAGAAAAACATAATGTCACTTTTGAGTTTAATGTCTTCATTTTGTTATCATTAGAGTTTAATTAATTCGTCGATTGGCAGAAAATTGATTAGCAACAGTTTTGACAAGTCATTTTTAAGCCAAAATTCCTAAAAATGTGGAAAAATAGCAGTTTTTCCTTTTTAATAAAGTTTTAAATTGAATTTATTTGGGTTTGGGACAAATGAAGATGTCTTATTGCTCCTTTTATAATTATGACAGACATTTTTCACTGTTTTGTTTCTATTTTATAAATCAGACGATTAATCCAGAAACTAATCATCGGATTAATTATGAAAGTAATTCTAAGTTGCAGCTGTAGTTATCACACAGGTTAGGTTTAAAGCTCAGGTTAGTGTCAATAGCCTACGTGATAAGATATTTCTCTTGTTGTTTACTAGAAGAAAAATATGTCACAGTAGATAATCTTGTTTAATTACATCAAGGTTGGCTTCAGTACTGACATCTAAAACACAGGAAAACCCCAACGCTGCCCTTTATTCTGTCACGCACAGACAAACACACTCACACTAGCTTTATAAACTGTTAGTAATCCCAAACTAATTATCCCTTATCAGCCAGAATGATCCAGGTGTAAATTGCTGGCTCATCACAATAACAAGACCACGTCTCATCCCAGTGATTTGTTTGTCTTTACACCCTGTTAGAGAAACACTGCCGAGCCTCCTGCCGCTGCGACCGGCCCTCTGTCCTCTATTCAACCCTGCTGAAAGGCCTGGGACCAGGGGGAGCAAATTGATCTCCTCAGGGGTCTGTACTGACAATGCTTTTGTTGCTGTGGCCAATGTCAAGCTCTAGCTCTCCATGCGTGGTTGGGTGTCAGGTGCTGGCGGGACAACAAACGCTGCTCAGGCATTTGGTCAGATGCTGTTTTTGTTGATAAACCACGTCTTGTGTTTGCTTATTCTTCTTATCTCTCACCAAAACATATAAACTCTGCTTTTTTTATTTTGAAATTTGTTGTCACAAGATTGTTAAATGGCAAATTCAATTCAATTCAGAATTCCTCCTGTCATACACTTTGATGAATCCCGCATTTCACGGTTTAACAGTTGGTCCTGTAAGCCAGTAGTGCTGTGATATAAATCACTTCAGAGGATCAGTTTGTCTGCGGCACTGTTTTCCTAATGATGTCACTCCAGATGTGGGCTTCTATAGTTTGGGAAGGATGGGGTGAGAAAGGGTGTGGATCTGCCTCGTGAGCAGAAAACACTGATTAGTTCCTCCTTGCCATTGCGCTGATGAAAGACCTTCCACCACAGAAGTCTGACATAGATTCGAAGAAGAAAAAATAAAGCATTAGCAAACAAAGTCTCACTGATACTTTAAATCCCTTTGAACCACGTTTCTATTGAATACATCAGCGACTCCAACTTCAAATCTCTTGTTTGAGATGACAAAACCCCCCCCCCAGGTTTATCAGGTTGGTGAAACAAAAGTAGATTAGATAATTACAGTTTTGTTAGTAGTGAGTAAATTCACAAACCACATTAAAAATCCATTTTTATTTGCAGTCAGGACTGTCAGAAACAAATGGAAATCAACGGGTGTGTCACCAGAACTTCAGTTTTAATACCACAAGAGTGTTAGATTTTTGTATTTGTGTTAGTATTTTGTATACCACAGGGTAGTAATAAAACTGGATCAGAGTCATCGGGCCTCTGTCATGTCAGTTAGAGAGCTGCTTTCATCAACGTTGGGGCTCTTCATGCTGATTTGGAGCTCATCAGTCAGGGTGACTCCAGCTGTCAGCCAGTAGATTTATACTGCAGAACATGGTGTTCAGGGGGGCAGATAGAAGAGACTGATTACACTAGACACAGAGAGAGAGAGAGAGAGAGAGAGAGAGAGAGAGAGAGGGGGTATGTGTGTGTGTGCGTGTGTGTGTGTGTAAAAGTACATGTACACTCCCCTTAACCATAAACACGCCATCTTTCCCCCCGACATGATAGCCATGGGAAACCAAATCAGCGCCTGTCATTTAAGAAGAACATCAGCCAGCCTTTACGTTCTAAGATGGCAGGCAGGAGAGTCAGTATGAAGCGTATACATGATGCCTTTCTATAATTAGTAGTGGCAGGGACTGATTTACTTTTCATTACCCTGCTGTGGCAGCTGATTTGCTACCATAAACAGTTGCGCATAACTTAAAGTGGTTCTGGAGGCTTCTGTTAGCTTCAGGGAGACACTTTATTGCACTTTTTTGCTCTAAAACACAAGCAAAAAAAAAACGCTGTTAACTTTTAATGCAGGCAAATGTGCTTCCCTCAGATCAGTTTTAGTTAAGAGAGGGGTCACTGAGATGAGCGTTCATGAACTTCATGAAAGCAGTAGGTGTGAAGTTTTTATGCCCTCTGTGCCCCCACCAAGACTCTTGCACATGTTGTGCCGGAAGCATCATTTATCTAAAGTCATCTTTACTGTGTAAGCAGATCTGGGGGGACAGGAAGCTAAAGGGGGTATATTTAGGGTTGATTATCACCTCCTCTCTCACTGACCTGTTTTGAAAGCGGCCACTAGACAGCTTTACATGTGTGTCTTTCTGTTATAGAGCCGTAGATATGTTAAGAAGAGGTTTAAATAAAATCAAGGGAGCTGGAGTGGACGGTGTTGTTCTGCTCTGTGGCTGTGACCATGATAAGTAAGACGTTAGAGAATATCAGATCAGTCGAGTTACAGATCTCCTTGATAAAAACATCAACAGGGAGAGTTTGGCCACCAGAGCGGGGTCATCAAGATGAGAAGCCACACGGTGTCTAATTTACAGAGAGATGCAGAAGCGATAGAAGGGTTTCCAAGTATTTAATCACAGTAAATCATTTTCCTGTGTGAACTTGAGGTTATATGAGCCAAATGTCAACATTTGGGCAGATAACGCATGCATCACTTTAAGAAAAAAAGCACACAGATCAGCACTAAATCAGTGTTATCATTTACATGGTCAGGTATGGGACCTTCTCCAAAGAAAGTAAACATACCTGTGCAATTTTTTTTTTTTACTGTGATATATAAAGATAAAAGCCATGCAGAGTAGCCATAGATAAAAAGTGTAATTTCATAGTGCAATCATTGCATGTAATAGCTACAAACTGATTTACTGTGACCAAACAGTCCATTAAGCCGAGGTTGTCATCAGAGGCTGTAATTATTTGATAAATTGTCAAGCTGATGAATCACTTTGTGAACCATTACTGAGCCAACAGCGTCATGTTGCCCACAAGACGCAAAACAAGGGAAAAAGCTGTAACGCCATCTCCAGCAGATTTCATTAGAGCTTGATATCCTGTGACTTTGAACATACGGTTACATTAATGTAGCACTCTGCAGGGGTCAAGTTCCTCGGAGAAAGCATGGATTTTATGCGTATGTTCGTGTGAGAAACAGAGATAGTGTGTGTGCGAGTGAACATGTGCGTCATGGCGTTCCACAGTGGTCAAAGGTGGAGAGTCAGCGAGCACGAGTGCCTGATGTGACCAAGCGTGATGTGGGTAGTGGCCTCAGCCAAAGGGGTCCCTGATGAGGAGAAAAGGGGAGCTGGCAGAGAGATGAGGTAACTGGTGATGAAGGAAAGGTGTGAGGAGGAGGAGGAGGAGGAGGAGGGGGAGGAGGGATGTGTGTATGCACTGCTTGAGTATGTGTGTGTGTGTGTGTGTATGAACACATCCTGTAAAGTGACCTATGGCTCTGGCAGGGCCAGGTGGACAGGAATGTGCTGTGTGTGGATGGGATCCTCCCTCGAGCACCCCTGCCTGCCCACCGTCACCCCACACTAGCAGGCTATTTATACTGCACTGTGGGAAAATAACGGCCCCAGCACTGTCATCTGGTTCCTGCCATGTTTATACTCCCCACCCACACACACACACATGCAAAACACCACCATGCTTTTCCAACTCCCTTGGTTACAAACAACTTAAGGACAGCATGTAGCCTAACTGGCATGTTTGCCTCGTTCGCTGGCATTATCACTGCTGACGGTATCCTCCAGTCACCCTACTGTAACACAGGATTCACGTGACTGTTTGGATTTGATGGCTCGATTTGTGCAGAGGAGCAAGTCCCTAAGCTAGAAACACAAGTTAAGAATATACTATGTGATGCCTTTAAGTTCTGCTACCTGAGGTGACTAGTAGGAAACAGATTGATAAGATTTTCCGTACGCAAACATATACATATGCACACATAGCGGGCATGCACTCATGCATGCGGAATTCTCATTTGTGTGAGAAGCGCAAACATTCCTCTGTTCTCTAAAACTGCACCGCTGAGATTAATAAAGCTTCACTGTCTGTTGCAGGAAGCAAATAGAGAGATAAAAAATAAAGGTGTAAATTATAAAACGCATGCCAACATGCAGCAACAGCATGACAGTAAAAAGGGTAAGAGGATCTTAACACTACTCTTGACTCACAAAAATGACTGTTGGAATCACATTTTGAGAATCATAGTGGGGTGAAGTGCAAGATCAGAACAATTACTTTTTTAAATGACTGCAGCGGTGAAAAAACACCTTGGCCTTGACAATTGTGGTTGTTATAAGCTGCCGTAAAGGTGAACGTATATTTATGCAGCGGGGACTGATTTAGATAAAAGGAGGAATAGTAAAAGACCAGAAGTTAACACTGTGACTTCTGCAAATAACTCACTATAACAAATCTACACATTCTGTTGCTGACGATATTTGGATTTGAGAAAGGTCTCGAGGGCAAATTCAGTCCCGTCAATGTCGACCCGAGGTCACCCGAGTCTTTTTCCCATACATTAACACACATACAGGGACACAAATTTAAGCACGGACATATGCACTCAAATGCCAAAGCATAAACACACAAAAATATTGACACATACATTTAGACCCTCTTCCATCATGCCTTGGTCTCTGCCCAAGGGTGCATTAGGTCAAACTAATCTGCCGCAGTCCATAATGTTTACCACACAGACGTAACATATGCTACATTATAGACAGAAATATTAAGATAATAATTACATTCACTTATACTGTTTTCATTTCCTTCAAAAGTTTTCCCTTTAGGTATCTGACATCATCTGGTGATGATTTTGTACAATATCACCACTAGGTTGAACTTTTTTCCGGTAATTGTCATGTTCAATGTGAAGGTTTCTGTGTACACTGAAAGTTGTGTGAGCGTGTAAAGTGAGTGTGCAGGGCATATCTTCCAGGGTTAATTGTATCATAAATTCACAAGCTGCTAAAAGACAGGCATGGCTGGAATTCACACTTCAGCCCTCACTTTCTCACAGGCACAGCTCAGCTTTGTGTGTGTGTGTGCTTGTGTATCAGATATGACACTATTAATAAACCAACAATGTTATCTATTTAAAAGGAATGGAGAGATAAATGAGAATCACTGGGAAGCAACAGAAGAAAATTGAGAGAAATTTATGGTTTCAGTTCTTTAGTGCACGGTACATTATACTGTTATTCTGGGACTAACGATGCACAGTAATGCAGAAAATGCAGAGAGCAGAGGTGTGTTTTGACCAGGTATGCATGACGCATCTCTCGTAGAGTGACAACATTTATGCGTGTGAACATCTCTTCTCACTTTCTCTTACATTTTTCTCTTCCCACTCTGTATCCTGTTGTTGTTTATGTCATCGCTAGTTTGACATACCTAAAGGGCAATTCGAGCACTCAGCGTGAGATATGAGTAAATATGCGGTGCTGGGAAAAAGATCATTTATTACATCGGTTTTATTACAGATGTAAAGCTCTGTTCTTTTTTTCAAACAGACTCTTGCAGAATTATGACGGCAAGGTGTGATGGGTCAGGAGTGGTCTGCGATGAGGTGATAAAGAACACACAGCATGCAGCGCAGGTCGAGGCCTGCGGAACAGCCCTGCTCCGCGCACCACACCGACCCCCCCTGTGAGAAGTTCCCGGTTCCCAGGACCCGGTGTGTACGTTTGGGGGCAATAACTCACCAGGTCCCTTTAACTTCCTCTTTCGGCCTTCTGCGTTTTATGACCCTCTCCTCTGCCATACAGCTGCTGTCTCCGCAGCTTCCCTTTGCTCTGATTGGATCAGACGGGGAGTTTGAGAGAAGAGGATGAACGGGGGGAAGAGACGGGGGGAAGCAGCTGGGATGAGGTGGGAAGCTGGTCTGATATGGGATGGAATTTTTATCAGGGCCTTCACAGAGGACGAGATGGACACAGTATCCGTCATTGTGGTCTGCTTCATACTGCTCCTTTCCACCACACTTTACGTGTACATTGGGAAACTTAGCAGCCTCATAATCAGGCTGAATCGCCAGTTTGTTTTTCCCTTCATTAATTCAGTTTAAATCACTAAAAATCTGGATATGCAAGCAGTGATTCAGATTTCTAGGAAAGCATTTTCATTCTTTTTTCCATTTAACAGTACTGTTCTTACAAATCTGTAATGTTTCTTTTGAACTGCTCAGCAGGGATTTACAGCAACTGTACATTAAAGCATTGATTAAAATATTCTGAGTGTGTTTTTGTTTTCAGTTTTGTCACATCCTGTTAGAGAACAAGGTCTCCAGTAAGTAGATGAAGTTGTGAGAGAGTTTTGCAACGCAGCAGTACAGATCTGTTTCTCTACTGTCTGCCCTCCCATTTAATGAGATCATATCTGTGAAGTTCAGAGGACATAGGGCACATGAGGAGGAATCAATGAATTTGCAACCAAGCACGCTGTCTGCATGTTTGTCTCAAGGAAAGTGAAAAGCTCATGTGATGCCAGAAACATGACTGAAACTGTCTCGCTGGGTCTGAATCTTCATGCTTGGCTGTGTCCCGGTGACTTTGAGACGTATCAGCTGAAGGTGAAGGTCAAGGTTACGTTGTTTTAATGTCCTGTTTCTTTAAGAGACTCAGGAGAAGTTCGAGTGTGGGTGGACAATCTTGTGGTTGTGTCTTTGACAGGAAATGGCAGGAGTGCACGCCGCAGGTTTTGTTCAACAAAGCTGATTAATGTATAGAAAGTAACATTTCTACCCATGTCGGTTTGTGTGTGTGTGTGTGTGTGTGTTTAAATCAGGCTATGTGTGTTTAGTACATGCGCTGTATTCCTGACCCCTGATCACACAAAGTATTTTAATCCAATCAGCTTCGTTTTCACATGACTGTCACACACTCGCTGCTGCTATGGTAACCTGCAGAAGAAGCAGAGAAAGTGCTGGAGTAAGAGAGGGGTACGTTGTCCTCTCTTTAATCACTGTGACATTTACACACACACACATTGATTTTAACTTTACCTATAGGGTTCACTTCCTTATTTTTTTCCCCCAGCAGATTCTGTATTTGTATGACTTCACAAAAATACAAACCCTTGTTTTGCAATGCAGGCCCTTTGATAGACTTACGCATGTGTGACGGAGGAAGAAAAGTCACTGTTATCAAGTTCAGTGGAAAAGACTGAATGCAGACAAGATTGGGAAATCACCAATAATCAGGAGATAAAATTATGATAATACGTAAAAAAAAAATTATGCAACAGGAAATTCAGTGTGTCAGTGTTCAGTTTTTTACTTTTCTGTGTCTGGAAAGTCAAGTTTTAAGAAATTACTGAATTTTTCAACTGTCACCAGAGTTTTATATTTTTACAGTACATTTTTATTGGTCAGCTTGTCCCAGAAAGCTGAAATGTATTTTAAAAGGATTACAAGTAGTTTAATCTTTAAATAAAACAATAAATTATACCCAAAAGTACTGTAGTATAAATGTTGATTGTAGACTGTAGAATTCTGCAGGACTGAAAATAACAGTTCTGTTGCATACTGACGAAAAACAGATGGTGACGCACTTGTAAGATGTGATTAAAGATAATTTTGTCTAGCTGATGTTGTTGCTGCAGCACAGTGTCACACACACAACAGCTAACAAGTAGACAAAAACACAAAGACGAGTGGTAATCAACAACAGTTAATAAAAGGAAAATTTGCAGTAAAAAAAAATTTAGCATTTTTCAGATTATCAAAGCTGTTTTTAGTGGAACAAGATTACAAAGAAAGATAACAACTGTGACCAAACTCACAAATAACAGCTTCCCTTGAGAGGTGAGAAGGTTAGCCTGTGCCCTGTGGTTTGTTTTTGGCACGCTACCCTCTGCTGCTTCTCATTTTTTCTCTGACATTTCCTGTTCTACCTCAAGTTGAAGATTCAAGCTGCGTCTTTAGTCAGCTCACAAAGCCAGTTGTTGCATTTACTGCTAATGCGCTTTGAAAACCTGCATCTTCAGCAGTCTGTATTTTTATTCTTTCTCTTGCCCCGGAAGCTGAGGCCTATATTTTTCCCCATCTTTTAAAACTAACCTATGATTTGGAGCTCAGCTAACAGGAGGCCCCTGTCAGCAGTAGAAGTTGCAACTCAGGGAGATTTCTGAACCTCAGTTTCCAACTGTGTCAGCGCAACGGTAGGCAAAGCACTCTACCTGCTGGATAAGAGCGGTATCACCAGAATGTGTTTTCAGTGGCAAACACCATGATGTAGCGTTTGAGTGAAGCGTATTCAGAAAAGCATTGAGATTTTGGAAATCAGCATAAGTGGCCTCAACAGTCTGCTAGTATTCATTACTAATTTCCGCTGAAACCCTTTGTAGGTCTGGAAGAAATAACTTTATCAGTATAAGACAATGATGTGTTAATTGGGAGTGCCCTCTGAGTCACTTAGTTTCCTACTCAGAATTTGAGAGTGACTTAAGTGTTTTTTTAATTGATGTTTTCCCCCCACATTAAATATATAGAGCTCTTTTTTTCCCCAAGACGTGTTTTGCATGCTGTATATTACTCAGATGATAACAGGAAAAAACATTTCAAAGGTTAAATCTCATTTGATTCAATTCACAGATTAATTGCTGTGTTGAAATGGCAAATTAGTGTCTTATAGAAGCCCACTCCGACAGAGTATTGAAATTAAGTCACTGAAGTATTATTCTGCAAACAGCATATGACTTAACCAACAATGAGAATGTGACCCAAACTTTAAAAAGCATGCACGATTTGCATTCCCAGTTGAAGAGTGCCTGATAATCATCAGTTAAACTCAACGTCCTCTGACAGAAAGGAAACATGCTTTGTGCAAACGATTTTATTCATAGATAGCAGACAGAACAGAAAGAGAGAAGGTGTCCGTTTCCAACTGTGAGCAGACGGCAGCTGCCCAACACCTGTGACTCTCCTTCTCAGCCTGAAATCGACTTTTAAATTGAGTCTACATTTGTGTAAACTTCATACAAAATAAAAAGGACCCAAGCAGACATCAAATCTTTTTTTTTTTTGTTTGTCTTTATGCCTGTCAACAGAAAAGTGCGGGTCCACACAGTCACGGTGCAAGAGAGCATAAAGGGAGCGTGGGCACACTCTGTTGAGGTCAGGTTAGTCAGGGTCACTGACGTCCTATTGTGGCTAAAGGAATCTGCCAAATCAGACACAGATGAAATAGCATTTGAAAGGCTTCCATACAATATCTTTAAAAAAAAACAAAAAAAGTCTACTTAAATTACTTATGTTGTTGCTGAGGATATTCAACTGGTTAAGGTAGTAGTACATATCTATCCAGGCTCATGAAGCCATCACTACTGTGATTATAATGTTAATGGAAGCCAATACCCATATGATGTGCTCAAATTAAATGTGTGATAAATTAAATGTCTTTTTTTTCTATTTTTGCTCTTTTCTGTATCATTAGACAGTATACAAGTTTAAATCAAGCAGTCATGTTATAGTACAGTACAGGTTTGGAAACACAAAACAGGAAATTGATTCTTCTCGTCATTTTTCATCCACACTTGCACACAAATGACCTTCTCACACACGCACACGCACGCACGCATGCACGCACACACACACACGCAGGCACACACACACACACACACACACACACACACACACACACACACACTTCCTCTTCCTAACTCCAGGGCAACTACTAGCGCACTACTGTGTAATTGCTAATAATGAAGCTGTGTATTATGACATCATTTATATTCAGATCACACAACAACATGGGCGGTGGTATGTCTGTAAAGTCTTATTAAGGTCAGGGATCCTGTTTTTAGCATCTGCACACTCGGTGCAGCTCGTTTTCCACTTTAATACCTCCTTCCTGTTCTTTTCTTTCCCTTCTCAGAGCCACCAGAAGCGCACGTAGACAATGAGCATGATGAAAAAGACACCACCGGCTGCCAGCTTGGCATAGGTGGAACGGGTATTCAGATACTTGGCATCGCTCCTGTACTTCTTTGACAGGCTGGACAAGTTGCTGGCCTTGGAGTCGAGCGCTGCAGGGAGGAGAAACCGGAGGAAAGGGAACGGGAGTTCAAAACAAAACAGGAAAAGAGGAGAGAGAGACACACATATAGACACATAATTAAAACTGGATCACACTGTAAAATTTTTCCTGTACTTTTAGCAGTCAGTGTAGAAAGGCGTATTGCACCATTTGGACCTCAAGAGACCTCTACAGGCCTGAGACTTACCAGAGAGAGCCTCTCCTCTCTGCAGCACCTCTTCTATGTTAGCCACCATGATCCTCTGTACATCCTGGAGCTCTGTGTTGATGCTGCCCAGATTCCTCCTCGCTCGGCTGTCAATGTATGATTTCTTGGTTTTTTGGATGTAGGTGTCTAGTCAGAGAGAGAGAGACGAATAGTAAAAGCAGTTACAGAAAATCTGTGGAGTCTTTTCTCTAAATATTTCACTGGCAGAGTGGTTGAGTGAAGATGACATTTGGCCCAGACTGTTGTGTCTGCACTTTAGACAACATCCCTTCCCTGATGGTTTTAATAACTGACGTGATAGTCGAAGGGTGATGACCTATTGAATGTGCCGCAGCCCTGTTCGTTTTCGCAAGAAGTTCAGTATTGCAAGTTCTGGGATTCATTTTTTCCCCTTCAAGCAACAACAAATGTGAACTGCTTGACACAAAGTCACATAAATTATTGGAGAAAGTGATAGATTGCTTATTTACATACTGCATTAAGCATAATGCAAAAAAGCAAGCTACTAGCTATCCTCATGAAAATGGACACACCTACTGCAGAGACAACTTTCGCCCACACCCTCTTTAATTGCATAGTTTTTTTCTTACCAAATTCGATGAAGGAGTAAGGCCGGGATACTGTGGGGACCTTCTTTCCGTGCTGCTCATGAAACTCTGCTTGCAGGTCTTCTAGGTAAGCAAAGGCCAGCTTCTTAGGGAAGCTGGCTTCACACAGCACAAGGTAGCAGACTCCTTTCTCTATAACATAGCTGCAAAGAAAAGTTTATAGGTAGAGGGCAAGTGAGTTTATTTTAATGACTGCATAAATACATCAAAACTGTCCAGAAACCATTACTGAAGTAACCTAATTGAGACAGATGGTGAGTTAGAATATTAATGTTCTTTGCGTAACGCTTCATACTCACTGAAATGCCATGGACCCCGCCTCTAAAGTGCAGCGCGTGGGACTCTGGTCATTGAGTTTCCTGAAGAGCTGCTTAGCTTGACTCTGATACTGCTGCAGGTCACGACCCAACTAAACAGACAGCAGACCAGCACTGGTTACCAAACCATGCAGCCATATCTCACACAGGCAATAAGTGTTGTATCAGGGCAAGAAATTGGTTTTTGTTTGCATTGTTGTCTCACATTACGTATAAACTTCACAGGCAACTTTCAGTTAACCAACAGAAGAGATAAAAACAACTAAATTTAAGTGTGGTGACCTGCTTTGGTGCGAGACAGTAATAGAAACCACCTACAATCCGCATTTCACACTGTGTGACTTAGTGTTCATTTCTTGCCCTGTAAAGTGTGCTGAAAATAAATGCTTGGCATAAAAGACTACAGACAGACTCAGCAGTGTGATGCTACATCTGAGACTGGAGGAAATGTTAGTCGTGATAGCGAACGCTTTTCTTTTTTTTTTAACCATCACAAATTCATTATGGTCAGCATTTGGCTGCCGAATGGTGTTTATTTCTTGACTGTAATGATTTAGAAATGGCCGAATCTTTTAAAACTACCACTGTAGCATCACAGACACACATACGATGTTGAAGCACAGAGCAGAGACACAACAAACCTTTTCACTTCCCTTTTTGAAAGCAAACACAAGAGAGTGAGGAAAAAACTGTTAGACTCCTGTTAAGTCATGCTCAAACAAAAATACAACAGCTCATCATGTCACAGTGCCATCCATCTGTTTGAACATTTTTCACAAGCTGATTAGTGACCGCTCCTTAAATCGTGGGTAAGAAGCTGACTGTGGAGCCATGATATTGTAGGTGTGGTGGTTTATATTTAAACCGCTAACAGAAATGTGACAATACTTAATTAGGGTGCAAAAACTATGTGGCTTACAGTCAACATATTATTTGGTATCTTCTCCCATGTGGATTTTCTTTAGACCTTTAAAAACCATGATAAATATATGATAAAAAGCATCTTTACTTAAATAAAAATGAGATTCTGGACTTTTGCGGCCAATAGAAATATAGATTATGTTGCATTTATTAGACAGCTGACAGATGTATGATCCACATGTCTTTAACTGGAACTGAATCAGGGATGCTGCAGTTTTCTGTATGCACCTTAAAGGATTCCCCGATATTTGAGAATTAAAATAAATCCATTTACAAAATATCAGATGATGTATATTTTTAAAACATAAAGAAACATTTTGTTTAAATAGGGAACCTTTGCAAGATATGAGCTGGACATTTAACAGTTGAAAAATTAACTTGTAAGCGCTCTCTGGTGGACAAACTATATACTGCAGACACATCTTCTCAATTAGCTCAAACATATGTTTGGCATTTATGTGCTGACATTTCTAATTTCTTGTCAGGCAACATGTATGCTAACAGTCCTTAAAACCCATTGATACAGATCAGCCTCTCATCTGTACACGCTCTACTGAAGGAAATGTTACAAACTACTACCTTTAATCAGCCGTTTACAATTCATTTAAGCACAACCCATTAATTATGCATGTTTAGTCAATTTATTACAAATCATATAGTATTTTGCACCCTATGCTGTAGTGATACAGGTTTTGAAATGTAATCTTCCTACCTTAGAGCCACCCATTGGTTTCCATTCATTCCCATTAGCTATGACAGTCATATTGTATAGTGTTGAAATCTGCTTGAGTTATGTAATGCATCATGGTGGAGATAAAGTCTGCTGTCATTCAGGTCAAAGTTGTGTTATTATTGTGAGGTGCGGTCTTTTCAAATGGCTCCACACTTTAACTGCATCACCGTGTAACAATAATATTAATCTGTAAAAATTAAATTATTCAGACTTAATGTTCACTGTGATGGATCAAGCTGGAGCTAAAACTAGAAACACTGGTGTGGATGGTTCTCTGGAATTAATCAAACCAAATAAAGAGCATATGTGCTTTAGGAATGCAGGTTTACCGGGTTATTGAAGGCCTAAGGTGGACTGTGTTTAGCTTAATGACAGGTTGGAGCAGAACAGTTTATCAAAATGAACTGATGAAATTGTTCAATGCTCAGATGATTCAAAACATTTGATCAGGGCGGTTGAAACACGATGAACCTGTTCATTAAGTTCCCAGGAATGAGGCAGTTGCTTTAGGTAAATAAAACGCTGACTCAGGCCTACTACAGGTACAGGGCACTTCCAGGTCCTGTACTATCAGCAGGTCAGAGGCTCCACGTAATACTCATGCAATAATCAGTATACTCTGTGTGTGTGTGTGTGTGTGTGTGTGTCCTCCACATCTGGCTGGAGGAAACCATCCTGAGAGTTTGGGAGTCACCGCTGCTCATCTATTTAACGTGTCACGACAGTATTTGAGTAGTTCGGAAGCATTTACTGAGCTGTGAGAAAGCAAACAGACAGCTTGCGGCCAGAGAGGCATAAAAAAAGGCTGAATTTGTAACCTGCTCGTCCTCCTGCATCGACGCGGCCAGCGGCAGTCCGTCCGCCAGCCGAGCGATCATCGTCAGCAGCACCATGTCCGCGCTGTTCCGCTCTCACCTCTGCACCACTAAGAGTAACCCTGCTGCTAACTGGTACCAGTGTTTGAGAGGCTGTAAACTGACAACACCACAGGACTGACGGGGCTGACGCGCTGAGCTGGCCGGAAACGTTACAGCTTTGTGTGTTACAGCGTAATCCTTCCGTCCGCTCGTCACGCGGAACCAAGAGGACACAAATAAAGATTCACTTTAAGAAAAAAAAAAAATCTGTTGCTACTACTGTATTACTATGTGAAATTAAATTATCATCTGTAATGTATATATGTATTAATTGTTTAAAATGATTTTAAATGTATTAATTAATTAATCAAGTAAATTAAATTGGGATAATTTTGCGAAAAAAGCTTATTTACTTGCCTTTTCCTGAGGTTTCAATCGCATCCACTGAGGAAAACCATGAGATGAAGTTGAAAGCTCCGGAAAAAGCTAATGGCCTTAAACTAAGATTATTATTATTTTTTGCCTATAATTAGGATAGGATAATTGAATTGATATAAACAATAATTGACATTAATTGTATATTTCCGAGTTGTCTTTTCAATACAAATGTGATAAACTGTTTTAATTAAAATAATAACATAACTGACCCTGAAGGCAGTCAGTCTACGTAATTCTGCCATGTCCACAAACATTGATGCTTTTTTTTTTCTTGCGAATACACAGACTAATTTTTTCCAGGACGTTCCGCTTGATTTGAGTCATTACATGAGTCACGTTTTATTTTTTTTGTTTATTGCACAGTGTGTTATTGTTCTTGCCCCACCAATCCTTACTGGGGTTTTACCGGAAAGCAGCCAAAGATCATCATGAGTCAGTTAATCCGGTAAATGTAGGTGTAAATAGTAGGCAACAGGGGGCAGTATTGTTCACTTTGAGGGAAATCCACCGTGAAACAAGAAGAAAGTGACCTCTCCTCTCTTTATGGCATGAAACTAATGTGTCCCTGCAGTAATTTGAGCTAATTCCTATTCAATTGATTTTATTAAAAAAACATTAAATCAACTGTAAATAGAAAGTGCTTGATGGTGTTACAGAATTACCTGCATCACAAATGTGTAATATTACAGACAAAAGCAGCACTTTTTCATCTTGAGAAAACAAAGGTCAATTTAAGGGCATTTCTCAGGATTCAACATGTAGTTTTATCATAATACACTGATAATACTACATTTTAGAACTACAAGTTATGAAAAACAGACCAAGCAAGCAGTGCCACACAATGTTCATGAGATGTGGAGTTATTGTCTGGCAACTCTTCTCACATGCTTGTACACAAACATCTTAATACTAATATACAAGCAGTCTGCACTCATTAACAAGCTGTAAGACAGCATCAACTAGAGGCTGATATTCTGTAACCATAGTGAGAATCTCCTCCTCCTCCTCCAGAGTGAGAGATGCAGGGATGAAGCAGTTCGCTGGTCCTTTCACAACCTCTCAGTCTTGTGACTTGTGATAACAGAGTGAGTCAGGTGGCGCATCCACAGGGAGTCAGTGTCACAGGCTGTGGCCCTGACGTGACAGACCCTGACATAACAGACGCACACCAAGTGACCCCCGGCGTCTGCCACCCGGCATGTCTACTGACTGGCTGACATTTTATGGAGGCGAGACATGGCATGAGCTCAGAGGAAGGAGATAAAAGAACAGTGTGTACCCCTTTATTGGATATTTGATAGAAAATCAGCTGATAGTTTCTAGTTTAGTACACAGTATCATATCACCCACATACTAGCATTTATTTTGACGTTTGAGGTGTTCTGCATGGTGTATTGATGTAACAACCAAGAAAACAGCTTAAAAAGAGGACATTCAATCCTTAAAATAACACTTTTGGGATTAAATCCTTCCTCAGTAAGAACTTTCAGGGAAGGAGACATGAAGAGAAGATAGAAAATCACAGAATAATCCACGAGGAAAACAGGTCTGATGACCATTTGTAACAGAAACAAACAGCCATGGAGCATCTTCACTTGTTGCTGCTCATGCTGCTATTTAGCTTTGTCTACATATTTCTATCTATGTAACACAACAGTTATTAGTCACACATCAGTTTACCATCTTTTGCATCATTTAATCAGTAATTTGCTCTATTCTGTTCTTTTTATGTTCCATTATTTTAGTGTTTCTCCTTCAACCTCCCAGTGTCGTCATGGGGATCGTTAAAGTGCCATCATCTTTCCTCTCTGTCCGCTCCCCAGGCTCCATCTGTTAACATGGCACCAATCCTGTACCGCTGCAGCTGCAGGTTCATCCGAGCATGGCCAAGATTCAGCTTCTATCAAAACAAAGCCGCTGTCAACAGAAAATGACCAGGTGAGTTTCACTGCAAACACCTAAAATACTAACATGCAAGAGATAAACTCGATACTGATACTAATATCAAAGTGTAATGTGTTTTTGTATTGCAGAGGTGCTGCTATGCTCATTAAAGAAGGGTGAAGGCACATTTGTAATCTGTTGGAATGTATGATTTACTCTTCCTGCCTGTCTGGGCAGTGCTCCTGGTGATAATGTGATAGTGTCTAAAAGTGATAACGTGGACACTCATTTTTAACCTCCTCCAGACAGCATGGCCCCAAGATTTCACAATCCACACGAACTACTTGGGTAAACACTACTTACATGGATAAATGTAACTGATAACATTGATTACAAGAATAAATGTTTACTTTTATTTGACCTCATGGGCCCCTAAGCACACACACAGAAACACACTCTTCATAGAGGGCTACTGCAGTTCAGAACAAGACATGCAGCCTGAGGCAAAGGGTGCTTCATAACACACACAAACTGCTCACTGCACTTGTTTTGACTGCAGAATTTCCTATCTCAGTGGGTGGCAGGGTTTTTCCACAAAGGTGAGGTTGGTGTGATGCCGTACCTCCACATAACTGTTAACATACCTGTTTACTGCCTTTTTTGTGGCAAGACAAGTTTATTTATAGTACATTTCAGTAACAAGGCAATTTAAAGTGCTTTACATAAAACATTTAAAGCATTGAGAGAAAAGAAACACATCATAAAAGGATATTTAAATACAATCAAAAACAGTTATGAAAAAGCTAAGAGAATAGAAAACAAAAATAAGCTAAAATAGAATAAGACAGGCATAAATACAAGAATAAAAATTACAGTGCAGTGTGAAATTAATTATCATTTGATTTAATCAAAGGCAGTGGCAAACAGAAAAGTGTTCAGTCGTGATTTAAAAGAACTGAGAGTTGCAGCAGACCTGCAGTTTTCTGGGAGTTTGTTCCAGATATGAGGAGCATAAAAACTGAACGCTGCTTCTCCATGTTTAGTTTTGACTCTGGGAACAGAAAGCACACTTGTCCCAGATGACCTGAGAGGTCTAGTTGGTTCATAACGACGTAGCAGATCAGAAATTTATTTTGGCTCTAAACCATTCAGTCTTTTAGAAACCAACAGTAATATTTCAAAATCAGTTCTTTGACAGACAGGAAGCCAGGGTAAAGATCTGTGGCGGATGGAAGAGCGGCTGAATATAATGGAATAACATTGGCCAAAACTTTTACACCAAACCAGTGATTAGAGGCTAATTTGGAGCAGAGAACTTCCAGGTTCAGAAAGGACTTATCTAAAATTGAAAGGTTTTTTAGTTTAGTACAAAATTGGGGGCTAAGTTTCAGTTAAACAGAATCATAAAGCCACTCTTCTATCCAGGTTTAAAGTTAATTGACAGTTTGGCACAGCCCATCCACTGATGAGGTTTAATGTGTTAATAAGATATAGATTTTGTAAGCAACATGCAAACTCCGGCTGTCACAGATGAGCAAACAGATTATTGCTTATTTTCTCTCAGAGGATTCCCAAACTCTTTCACACACCGTGGCTTTGAACAAAGAGACACAAATTACTGTGAAACAACAAATGGATCATAATATTTATTAGTAAAAAATTGGTGATTATTAGTCATAATACAAAGCTTAGATTCTTAATTACACATTTCCCTTTTTAATGCCATTCAGAAAGTATACATTTAATAACAGGTTCATCATTCTAACTCAAAAAAACAAAGACTGAATCTCATTTTCAAGTGTTTTATATTCCCTTTTGGCTACACGGACGTTTAATTTTAGTCCCTTTTTGGAGTGTGAGACACTTCATTATTTCATGGAACAGTTCATATCAATGCCCCTTCTGTCTCCATTATCCACCTGATCCCTCTGATGGGGTCAGACTAAGGACAGAGATTTTCCATAACTCACATTTTCAAGGTAGAAAAACCATCAAAAGACATTTTTTAAAAAACTTCATATTGACTGGTAGCAATTATAACATTCTACAAATGTGAACCACAAAAAAGATGAAGTAGAGAAATATGACTATTCATTCCCAGTTATTACAGCACTTCATTCGCTGTGATGACTTTCAATTTTTCTTATGCCACATGACTTACAAAATAAGGCTTAGAGTGCACGCACGCACGCACGCACGCACGCACACACACACACACACACACACACACTCCAGAAGTGAGATTCAGCCATGTTTTATACAGTACAAGATAATATAAAGATAATACTACTAATTTGTGACAATGCCCTCGTTCCCTAAATGTAACAATTAAACCAAAGTGCCACATTTCTTTGAGCGATGGATGTTAGTTATTGTTCACATATAATGAAATGAGAGAAACCTTGAAATTAAAATAAATGTTGATGTATTAGAATATTCTACAGCAAAGGGAAAGATTAACTCGATAGAGAATGCCCATAAAAAATTCTAGTATATTCAATCAAAAGAACATATCCCTGTGATGGTGTTTTAATACCATGTGCTACTTGGATGTTTTATTGCCACAGCAGGATATACGAATTAAGTTCCATAAGATGTAAGAGGTAAAAATATGAAAATTGCAGTATAATTCAGAGATGATTTCAGATTGATTTTGCAGGTTTACCAAAGCATAAACTCTTTTCTGACTGTGAAACAGAAACTATTCCAGTCCACTTGTATGCAAATCTACCACTTAGTTGTAAAAATAGAGATGCGTTTCATTCTCGGCCTGTTTAAAGTTAAACTTTGTTGCGTAGTGTAATTGTCTGATTGCTGGTTTAGTATAAAATGACAAACTTGCTGAACATTCAGTAACTGGACCTGTCACACGGCCCCTGCTGTCATTGTTTATCTGAAGCACAACATTCAGGAAAAATGCTGTGATATTTCCGCTTGATGGACCCAGCGACATCTTGAGGACACGGCATCACAGGGAGTCGAGGGGGGCCCAGACTCAAGCCTGACACCTCAGTCATCAGCTGCTTGTTCACTCCCACATCAAAGCCTGTGGATAACAGTAAAGCAGTGTTTTTTTATTTGAGCATGTTGACATATATACACATACATGAGCACATAAATCCATACAAATATACATGCAATTAGATTACAATATGCTCTTTTTTTGTTTTCTTTGAACATATGTATATAAAGTAATACATAGCTCTAGCCTTGCGTCAGTTCACTACTTTGTTGGCATAAAGGGGAGAACACTAACCTCTATACTCACCGAGTGTTATGGCATAACTGATAAGCTCTTGAATCTTGAACTGCTCATGGAAAAGAGATAAAGAAGTTAAGAAGAACCAAAACTGATGCAAAATATCAGGAGAAACTAGGAACAACAACAGAGAGATGTGCAGTACCTGTATGGTCCTGGCTTGGACAAGATCGCCTTTCTCGAATGCTGATATGAGCTTGTTGACATGGCATCCTAAATAGTTATACGTGCTGTGGGCAGAGAAATTCATGATGTAAATAACTGTTTAGAAGAGCGAATGAAAGGAGCCAAAGAGATCACACACTGACCTGCCAACTGCTCCTTGGGTTCCCATAACCAGACCTGCTAGAAGTTGCTATGGCAAAATAAAATAAAAATTGTTAAAGGATGACTCTACGGATGAGGTCAGAGTCACAATATGTCATGGAGTGGGAGAAAAACAGCTGACCTCATCCACGCCGTAGAGGACTGACCAGTGGGCCAGACTATAGCTGACACATTGGCCACAGTCCATCATGTTAGTCCCGGAGAACTTGACGCCTCTGAAGGAAGGAATAAGCTTATCAATACCTTCCAACACGTCTCTTGCCAGCACTAAAGAAAAAAAAAACACATTCAGTATGCCATCAGTAAAGAAATCTGACATTCAGCATGCAGAGATGTAAATGGTGTGCAAAAGTCAATCATCATTGGCACTAACCGTTAACACCGGTGACAGCAGGGATGTGATAATAATAGAAGGGCACATCTGGGGCAGCTGAACTCACTTCCTGGAGGAATGTCCTCAACGCCTCTGAGGCAGGATGAGAAGGAAAAGGAATGTGGAAAATTCACAATATTGATATTAAAACAAAGTTTGACAAAAGCAGTTTTGACATGTGAATGAAATGTGAAAGTGCATGCTAGGCTGCACACATTTTCACTGTACCCAACCCCTTAAAACCCTTCAAAAATGTGCTTTTCCCACTGAAACCATCACATACCTGCATTGCGGGGTTTGAAGAAAGACGGGGCAATGACTGCTATCCCATCAGCCTTGATCTGTGCTGCATGGTGAGCCTGGAGGGAGGATGAATATGGCGAGGACAAACAATAAAAACTACAGCAATTTGCAATCCGCAGTCAGTTATTTGAAATGTCTGAATAATTTGAAAAATAATCATAAAAATTGAGACATTTTTGATTTTGCAGTTTGTATGGTGTACTAGCAAGGTAGGACTGCTTGAAAGTGTGTTTGAAAGAAAAAAAATACTGGTGATACTCAACTCATGGTGTTATTTTCTAATTCAAGCTCACAACTGGCTGAATATGGATGAGAAACTTATCTAAACTTACTAACCAACGGCTTATCCCAGCAATGTACCATTATTCAACAATCATACAAGAAAAAAGCCATTACATTATATATAGAAAAGGAACCAATTTCTTTAATGACAGAGGCCTCAACAGAACAAAATTCAATGTAGCTACAACAAATGCTGAAAAAGACAAACTGTTTTGGTCGCTATTGACAAAGACGTTCTCTGGGAGAACAAATTGAGTAGACGAGGCAGGCTGACTGATTCTGGATCGATCATAAAAAAACAAAACACTTCATCACATAATACCTTTAGCAATGACCTCCACATCAGAATTTAAAATGTTCTTCTAATGAAATTACAGTAAATATGATGATGGAGGAGGTAGAGCAGGTCGTCCACTAATTGGAAGATTGGCGGTTTGAATCCCGGCTCTTTCAGTCCACATGTCGAAGTGTCCTTGGGCAAGATACTGAACCCCAAATTGTGTGTGAATGTGTGTGTGAATGATTAGATCCTCCTGATGTGCAGGTTGGCACCTTGCATGGCAGCCTCTGCCATCAGCGTATGAATGAATGTGTGAATGTGGCTTGTAGTGTAAAAGCGCTTTGAGTGGTCAGAAGACTAGAGAGGCGCCATATATATGTTTGTAAGTGCAGTCTGTTTACCATTTAACTTGCTTGTTATGTGATGACACATAATCACTTCCTTTATTTACAAAAGACTTAGGAATATTGCGAAATTTCATAAAGGTTGCTCAAGAAAGTGGGGTATTTCGAAAAGCCCATCTTGAATGAGTCTCACAAACTGACGCAGGATGAAGGTCTGGTTTAAGAACTGCTGCTTCATGACTTTTAACTTGGGACATGTAGTCTAAAGACTAGAAAGACAAAACTTTGATGTTTTTCCCAACCACAGAGCAACACATATTAAAGATATAATATGAAGAGTAAAATATTAAAGGAAAACAAGGCTAAGCCACTTTCATAAGCGCAGTTGTAGAAAACTTTTGTAGAGATGAAGTTGGGTCAAACTTACTTATTAACTTTATTTTAATTGCAGTGCATATAAAAGCACATATGGAGTTTAAATACCATTCAAACACCGTGGACTGAAAAAGATAAGAGCTCTGAGCGAAAGTGACTTTGGAGAAAACTTTGCATTTGATTCTGGAGGATTTAATGCGATGCTGGTTAAGCCTGAGGTGAAGTAAAGCATGAAAACCTGTACTAGTTTGGAGGGACACGTTAACTTAAACTAAAAGAGAATTTCCTTAAAATAGGCTTGATTTAGTGAGGTAAACCTGGCTTCTGATGGGTAATCTTGCTTCGTAAAACACACCCTCTGGTCCTCTTGTGAGTCATGTGTTGTGTTTTTAACCTTCACATCAGGACAGGTGACGTAAAGGCAACAACTCACCAGTTCTTGGGAATCTTTCAGACTCATGCAGCCGACATGCACAATCACCTGATCCATTCTGCAGAGACGTGCACACACATGCAAACAAATTTCACAAATTATAAACTTTTTTTCCCCTTCTGCACTTAAGACTCCAGACAAAGAGGCTGTGCTGTGCCATGACTTACTTTCCCTTGGCTTTCTGACACCACTCCTCTGCCAGTTTCTTCCTCTCTGCAACACTGAGAGACATACTCTCTCCGGTCGTGCCATTCACTGTAAGCAAGTGAAGTCTTATTTACATAGAACTTTCCACATTACAGAAGCATATCTTAAAAAGAATGTAAATAGAACAATCTGACCTAAATCTAGCTCTAATGAGTCAATGGTCACTCCCACAACAAAATTAGACATTACAGTACAATATTACATAAAAAAAATACACAAAAAACAAAGGAAACATAGCAAAGCACACTGATTAAATGGTATATAGGAATAAAAGAATTATAAAACCAACAAAAAAGAGCTTAGCCTACCCGGCACTGTCAGACTCTCAGTGAAGATAAAAAACACATTTTTTAGCCAAAAAAAATGGAAGAAACCTCCATTTTTAGAGAAATAAACCACCAGGATGGCTGATTGTGCAATATATGGCCAGACAAAACATTTTCATGGGTAATCAGCAGTAATGCAGAAAGGAATGAGCAAGCACAAAGGTTACACAGATATCCCACAGTAACTAGTATCTAAATGAAGTGTTAGTTAACACAAGGAGAAGCTTAGCGCGTGCGACAGGAATCAGAGAGTCACGTTTGACAAACAAGAAATGCTGACTAGCCTTGATCAACGCAGGGAGAAGAGCAGACTTTATTCCCTCACTGCATCTAACGTTTGTCTGTGTTTCTGTTCCAAGGGCAGAGGCTAAAGTGGAACTAATAGATAGCATGCAGACCTTAAGATAAAATAAAATGGTTTTGGCAGGAAGGTCAGATACAACTGTTAGCTGAAGAAAAACACATTAACTATGAGGACAAATCAAAAGTTTAAAGGTCAGTGTGACAAGTTTTATCTTTTCCAAAAATAATTTAAATGATGGAAGTAGTATAAAGCAATATTAATGATTCATTCAAACATCTCCATATAGTTTGGTATTAGCACTTTTAATTGAATTGGGATTATGGGGTTAATAAAATGTAATTGGGATTATATGTAATTTTATTAAAAAGGCACAGGTGATTTTATTGAAGGTAGACGTAAAAACAGGGACAATTGCTTAAAAAGTGTATATATTCTTCTGAAGAAACTAAAGCTGATGAATCATACAGTAAGATGAGACATTTTTCTTCAACAGCCCTTTTAGAGTTGGGTATTAACTGATTTCGTTTCATTTGGACAATATGGCTAAAAGGTAATTGGGATTAATATTGAGAGAATTGTTAGCTTTAATATAGTTGCAGGTGGTGTTAATGTAGAAACAAATGCAATGCAAATAATTAACTGAATAAATCATTTTTGATGATTTATTAATACTTTTTTTTGTAATAAAAAAGACTTAAAGATTTTGCTTTTGGCTACTGCTTACTGTGCCATATAACACTGAGACACATTTTTCCAAGAAAACTGAGGATATTCAGGTATTTAGAGTATTTCTACAGGTCTTGTCTTGAAATGAATAGCAGATGTGGACACATGAAGCTTCATGGCTGATGATACACACATAAGCATGTCTTCATGCTGTATATTAGATGCAGGATTGACACTGTTTCTTTTCCTTCCTAACTGAAAGAACAATTTGCTAAAAGTTGCCTTAGTTTTTGAAGGATTTATTAAATGATGTTAAATACAATCTAAAACTAGTCTGATTGGACAATTTAGGTTTGTTAACAACCCAAACTGACTACATTTCATTGTAATCTGACCCAAAATTGCAACTTTTTTCTTTTTAACCCGAAAAGAGGGTTAACATGGTTAACTGAGGAGCAACACATTAAATATGTTAACAAAAACATGCCATATCATCAGGGTTGATTCAGATGGAGACACAGACAATGACAAATATCAAAGGAAGAATCCACTTGTAAACTTACCAAATATGTTATTAACACCTTGCTTCTCTTTCAAGTAGTCAACATAAGGTCCGATCTCTGATAGCTTGACTTCCCTGTTTTGGGAAAATGTAAAAAATAAAGGCCTGCACATTTGGCAAACAGAATACCTAACATGCTACGGTACTCTAGATCTATAGGAGAGCAAGAGGGCCACAGATACCTCCACACTCATTCCTCATTTTTAACTTTGTTACAGGGGACCACTGGCTGTTTTCACTCACACACCAAACACATCATTCAGTGCTGGACTCATGGAAAAACAAGCAGACAGAGGATGTGGTTTCTATAAGCTACTTACCCTTGTGTGGTGAATGGCGTAAATGTGGCTGCAACCAGACCTGTCAGCTTTTTGTCTGCAGCAGGAGCCATGACTGACATTATCTAACAAGACAAAATATGCACAAATATTGCATCATATACCAGCAGGCTACACGGATTGTAAGCATTAAGACATATATTGGGTTTACAATGACCTATAAAAAAGAGGGAATTACGAAATTCCGTCGAAGAGTGTAAATTTAATCATTACAGTGTCAGCTTACCTGTTGAAGCACCTTTCCTTCACTGCGTTGTGCACATGAATTGGATTTTGGGGGGAAGAAGGTTACTTAGTCAACTTATTTTCTGCTTGTCAGGGATGTGTTGATGTATCTGTCATGTGAACCCATCCAAGCGTCAAGTGACACCGCAAAGCTTCATGGGAAATGTAGTTACTGATTAAACACTGTGGGGAAAAAAACAAGACAAACTTTGGCATCCATTTGTGAATTTCAAAACACACAGTTGAACTCGTTTGAACACGTCACCTGCGTCTTCCGACTGGTTTCTCCACTCATTGAGAGCTTTATTTGTCTGTTATTCTTTGATTTACAAAACATCAACCTCGCCTTCAAATGCCGTCGAAATATATACGATACAGTTATGTGCCGGCCCACTCACGGTGCAACCAATGGGTACACAGAAAGAAATAGAGATTTGCTATAAATCCGTGTAAGTACATATCATACATTCATCCCTATAACCAAATAACTGAAATTTTACGTTTTATTGAGGAAGGGCCATGTCAAACAGCCTAAAAATTGTGTTGTAAGCCTATTTAAGATTTTTTTTAACCCACGTAAGTGATTATCATAAATTTAACGTTACTTTATTGAAAAAAACCCACTTTATGTTACTTTGTTACGATTACTAGACATTATATTTCGTTATTACTACAAATGACAGCACTTGGGTGCGTCAAATGTTTTTTTCCGAGCTTTTAAGAAAGGCAACACAAGAAATATTGTACCTATTTATGACCTAAGCGCGGACTGTCAGGTACCTCCTCCTCGTGTAACACTTGGTGTAATTCCAGCAGAATCCATTTAACAAAGTGCTATGTTTTGATTATATGGATTGTAACTCCATTTATAGAATTGTACTCTGACAATGTTTGCGATGGAGTAGCGATTTGTTGAAACCCTGAACCAAAGTGCAGCCTGACAAGCAGAACTCAGGGAGCTAAACCTTCCAGGAAGCGGATGTTGTTGACGTCTTCATTGTAACGGCATCCGGTTTTTTTCCAGGCAGGCTAGCTTAGCGAAATAGCAGCATACGGTGAAATTACCCACAACAACAACCTGAAAGACAGAAAAGATACCGCGGTCTGGTCCTCTGCCAAACAATGGACGCGTTTTTTTGTCAGTTTTTGTTATTTTGTCAGTACGTCCGGTGTCACCAGCTGGGCGAGTTAGCACAGCCGGCTAACTGGCTAATTAAACCCTAACAAGTGTTCGGCTGCTTGTCTGACTAGCTGACGAAAGAAACCTGTCAAGAGGAGGAAATTATTAACTTATAATCTAAAAAAAGGCTTACAGTTGACACAACAGAGTGATAAGAAGGAGCCGGTATGAACAGGAGCTTCAAGGACTGCGGCTGTGACTGCTAAGTTAGCTAAATTGCCTGTAACGTTAGGTTGTTTGGAGTAAGTAAACGATTTTACAGACATACAGATAACACTCGACGTTACTGGCTTGGATATATAGTGTCGTCTTTTAAGATGACAGTGGTTCTTGTTAACTGAAAAGCCTAGAAGTTGCCTTGGAAATGTAAGCAGCTGTGAGTAATATTGGTGTAAATGTCATATTTAGCTGGATTTCTTTGACTTAACGGGCTTTTCTTAATGGCAGATTTACATGTAACGGTCGTTATTTGCATGTCAACGTGTCGCACGTCCTGTTTACAGTAGTTTAGGTCCGGTTGATCAGCCCAGAAAAGTAAACAAGTGTGACAGACCAACCTGCTCACAGCACTTGAAACAACTTTGCACTACAACTAATGTCTGGTACATCTCTATTTGTTAGACCTAGATATCAGGTTACTTGAAATAACAACATTCCTTTTAAGTATTTAATTGCTCTAGGCGCACATTGTACTTTGACTCACAGCCTTGTTTTTGGTGGTGCTGAGAAACAGATGGAGTGGAAGTGGCCAAGACTGAGCAACAAACTAGGAATATTTCATGTTGCTCTTTCTAAACATTGATGATGACCTTTTAGGAAAAGCAAACAAGTGTTGTAACATGATCTCAGAGGTAAAATGTTGATAGGAAGGGTTAGGTTTATGTTTCTTTAGTGTTCATTTTAATTTTTTATTGTGAGCTGTTTGATAAGGGTAGCGGGGATGACTTTGTATTTACTCAGTGACTGACTGAGAGCCAAACCATAGTTGTATGTGCTTTAATTTTACCCACCTACCACAATGCCGCCTGCACTGTTCATATTGATGCTGCTTGGAGCATTATACAGCTCCGGACAGGCCATGTCAAGGGAGGAGAAGCACAAGTTGAGGTGAGTTGAGAATAACACACAACATCCTCAGAGTGTAATGTGAGAATGAAACATTTTGTCCTCCCAAAGGACTTCACGCATGCTGATTTGTCTCTGTTCTCCCCTCACCAAAGGAACCAAGTGGTTGAGATGTTTGACCATGCATATCAGAATTACATGGTAAGTTCTTCAAAGTTACAGGAATTTCTAGTCGAACAAATTTAAATAAGTGGGACTTTGTTCTGTTGTCTTGATATCTGAGTTTGTTTAAGACCTGTAATGGTTAATTATCAGTCCATAATTACACTTCATGGCATTTGAATGCATTAATGTCAGTCCCACAGCAAAACAGAATTATGAACATTGCTTTATTCATAATAAACACCCCAAGTGGCTTTTCTAGCTTTTTTCATGTCGGCATAAGTCATATTGTGTATGCTTTAAGGTGGCTCGAGGTCTAATTAGATCGAGCCAGCCTCTTAAGGAACTCACAAAATTGAAAGTCAAAGCATGAAGTAAAGAAGTGTGTGTTTGTGTGTCGCCTAGGACCATGCATACCCAGCAGATGAGCTGATGCCTCTAACATGCAGAGGAAGAGTACGCGGGCTAGAACCCAGCCGAGGTGATGTAGACGACGCACTGGGAAAGTGAGTAGTATCTGAGTTTGTTCCTTTAGATCTAATGTATTAATGGAGCAATGAAGACAAGCCCTCAAACATTATCACACATGTGTAGGAGGTGAAAGATGGATGCAGATTGTACTTTCATAATAACCATCATTATGTTTGATTATTTTTCCACATCGTTAACCCTGGTAAATAGTTTTGATATCTCTCTGCTAGGTTCTCCCTGACCCTCATAGACACTCTGGATACACTTGTGGTGAGTATTATCATGTTTTTCAAATACAAGTGTCAAGCCTCTGAAGTAGAAGTGGTGATGAAATTGCAGGAATGTAGTATTTATATTGTATAGGAAAATGATCCCATAGCATTTTGCCTTGCATAACACTAAAAATGTCCTCTATAAATGGTAGAGAGAAATGTCAGTGTTACTAAATAAAAATGAACAAGGCCCTTGATTAAATATTTTTGGGGTCAATGTGTTTAATTAAATTTTTTGAACTGAAAAAGTCTATAATTGAGGCCGATTTTTACAGTCATGTACTATTTCTCACTGCCAGCTTTTGAACAAGACAACAGAGTTTGAGGCTGCAGTGAGGAGAGTCCTGTCAGATGTGAGGCTGGACAATGACATCGTGGTGTCCGTCTTCGAAACCAACATTCGAGTCCTTGGGTGAGACTGGACTTGATTTTCGACACACAATTACTGTTAAGAAATTGCTCATGTAATCTCACACGTTATAGTAACAGTGTTTTTCGTACAGGGAAGTCCAAAAACGAAGTAGCGAGAAGAAACCAGTGGCTTGTTTGTACTTTAATCTTAATGTGTGTTTGATTTGTGTATGTATGTGTCCTCAGAGGTCTTTTGGGAGGGCACTCTATGGCTGTGATGCTGAAGGAGGGAGGTCAACACATGCAGTGGTACCAGGATGAGCTCCTGCATATGGCCAAAGACCTGGGCCTCCGACTGCTGCCGGCGTTTAACACTAGCAGTGGCCTGCCTTACCCCAGGGTGAGATAGAAATACATACATTCAGACCCAAATGCCTCATGCTGTTGTTTGGGTCGTAGCAATTGTTAGGAGGGTGAATGAAAACAGACCACCCCCACCATGTTTTATCATATATGTATTATAAAAATAAATACTTGAATTGACATACATGCGTCCATGGTTGAAATTTGCCAAATTGACAGTTACATTTGTTCGCAGCAGCCTCTCAGATCATGACTACATATTTCCATTTTCTGCTTCAGTGCTCCGCTCGCAGCTGTCACAGCTTTAGGTGCACACATTTTCTGGCTGACTGGTTTTCACGCACAGTCTCATGCAAACCAAATGTGACTCGATAAACATATTTTATCTCTCTTTGTTTCTGTTCAACAGGTGAATTTGAAATATGGTGTCAGGGGTCCTGAGACGAGAACGGGCACAGAAACAGACACCTGCACAGCGTGTGCAGGGACCATCATCCTAGAGTTCGCTGCCTTAAGTCGCTTCACTGGGGATCCTGTGTTTGAGGTAACAAACTGTCATCAAATAATCACATTGTCCCGTGCCTACATCAACATGTTGTAATTTAGTGGATCTTTCATAAAAGCAGATGTTTACATTTTCATCTCTGTTTAACTAACTGCAAATACTTTGACCACATTATTAAGGACAAAACAACTGGAAATATCAACCATCATGATGTTGGTTTACCACATAAATCAACAATGTGAATAGATTTATGTGATTGTTTAATAAATCATGAGACAATGAAGTAATATATATTTACCAGTCATCCAGCCTAATAGTAAAATAGATATTATAAATCATTTTATCTGTTGACTTAAATAAATGAACGTATTTGACCTTGGATAATTATTTATAAGCAGAACTGCTTAAATACATAAACTTCCATTTGTGTTTGCGGGTCTATTGGGATGTTTCCTAAGGCTAACTTTTAACATATGAACACACCCCAGCTGTCAAAGAGCTCTTGAATAGTTAGAAAGCCTTCAACTATCTGAGTAGATATGAATCAGCACTGAACAGCCGCACCCCTCTAGTGACTAATCTTGGTTTATCTGCAGTTTAGGTTACATTTTGTCTATTTAGCTTTTTTGAGATCAGGTTGCAGAAACTTTATTTTTGTGAAACAACCCTGTTGTTTGACTACACATAATGTGAAATACAATATCTGTTGTGTATTATCCTCATTTTTAACCTTTTAACCTCATTTCACTGCTCATGTGTGTATACTGTATATAGATGATGGACTTAGTGTAGTCTGTTAATAATTTTAGACCAGGAAAGTTAAATAACAACAGTTAAGCCTTCTTGACACTGACCAACCGATCACAAAGATAATACAGATTTTAAATGTAGTTTGTGCCAAATATCACACACTCAGTGTAATTCATTAATATTGGAGCTCATTCACGTCTCTTTATTAGAAACCATTTCCTGCCAACAGTTTATGCAGATTTAAAAATCGCTACATAATCAATTATAGATGTAAACCTCAAGCTCTTTGATTGGTCGTCATTTCCTTCTGTGCTCTCTGCTCACCCCAGTCATCTGATATGCTGGTGTTCACCAGGAATCACTGTGACAAAGAATCACTGTGTTGCCTTGCAACTTTTTCGCCACATCCCTGTCTTCTTATAAGATGTGTGTTAGTTGAGACAGGAGATTTTTTTCAGCTAGGCATAAAATATTTGCATCTAAATAGCTTATTTAAAACCACTGGAACATTTTAAGTACTAAAACTTGCATATGTGGCAAACATATGAAAATAAGCTAAACCTAGTGTTGCAGCCCATTTGTGAAGTAGCTGTAACACTATATTGAACAAATATTCTCTTTTTTGCTTGTTTTTCAACCTGCCTCAACCTGAAAATTTCAGCTCCTTTTCTTCTTTGTGAATTTTATTTGCGTGGATTCTTGTAAAAAAAACCACATATATATTTGCCTGTGCTGTGCTACAATGTTAGAGTCTGGGACTGGATCATTTCCTGGCAGTGGTAGGCTGCTGAACAAGCACAGAGTCAATCACTGTAATCATTCTAACAGCGGACAGCTTCTGCAGATTGATTTTTATTTTTTAAATCAATAATCCACCCTTCCTCACACACACACAGGCCCATGCCCGCAGAGCCCTGGACTTCCTGTGGGAGAAGAGACAGAGGAACAGCAATCTGGTCGGAACCACTATCAACATCCACTCTGGAGAGTGGGTCCGCAGAGGTGAGAGAGAGGGGAGAGTGTGGAACTGAGAGGAGGGAGAGAAGGGAGAGGGATGACATGACGATTAAAAAAGAGCGTTGTTTGTTTGAAGATTCATGTTGTCCTTAACAGTCATGTATGATTTTCCAGACAGCGGAGTAGGAGCAGGAATTGACTCGTACTATGAATACCTGCTAAAGGCCTACGTCCTCTTGGGAGATGACCAGTTTCTGCAGCGCTTCAATATTGTGAGGACACACACACACACACACACACACATACAGAGAGTAACTCAATGCCTCTCTATCTGCATAATAGCATTTTGTCACAATGGCTTCTCCTACAAAAGACAGTATTATACTTTTAAGTTGGCACATTTCAAGATTCAGTTAAGTCCTTTGGCTTAGAGCACTCATAATATTATGTTTAAAAAAAAAAACTTGGATAAATGCTTTATTCTTAACCAGACAAGTATTGGTTTATTTTTTTATATTTGTTTGTGTTTTGTGCTCTTTATTTCTGTTCTATTCCACGAAGCACCATATCGTAAATCCTTCCACTTTGTATGTCCCACTTAGCACTATGCATCTATAATGAAGTACATTAGCCAACCTCCTCTGCTGCTGGACGTCCACATTCACAAACCTCTGCTTCCTGCCCGCACCTGGATGGACTCTCTGCTGGCCTTCTTCCCTGGACTGCAGGTCAGATTGAATCATGTGAATGAAAGCATTTGCTGTCTCTATTGTCTTGTGCCATTTCAGTAACTCTGTACATACTGTTTTATACTCTACGTGTCCCAGGTGTTGAAGGGGGATATCCGTCCGGCCATCGAGACTCATGAGATGTTATACCAAGTTACCAAGAAACACAACTTCCTCCCAGAGGTGATCTGTCTCTCTTTGTGCCCAACTTAAAATACTACTTCTCGGGCATTAACTGCCACACAATAAATGACTTGGTATAATTTTACTGTTGACTCAAATAAACCTATACGGCTTGTGTTGCCAACCAAAGCTGTTTGGAAGTGAACAGGCTTGCATTTTGTGTGACACAGCTGCATTTGAGCTTCGTCTGTTCTAATTACAACCCTGGAATAGTTTCCTGACCCTTTTCGTCCTTCTCTATCTATCCCCAGGCCTTCACTACTGATTTCAGGGTACACTGGGCTCAGCATCCCCTGAGGCCTGAGTTCGCAGAGAGCACCTATTTCCTTTACAAGGTACTTCATCGAGGAAGGTTGACATAATGCATACATTCTCTTTTCAGTGTCACAGTACAGAGGTAGACGACCATTATATTGCGTCTTTTTTTTTTAAATGTTAATTTGCTGCTTCCTGGCATTTGACCACCATCTCAAGTACACCAGACAAACAAAATTTCAGAAACACCATCTCCATTTCTGCAAGTATTAAGCAGCCTCCAGCATACAGACCTTTAATTAGTGTTCATAATGATCGTATAATGATACTTTGCCTTCAGCAATCTGATGTCTTGTAATAAAAGTAATGAGGGAACATAATATAATAAAATACTTGAGATAATTTGTCCAAGGAGTGTAATTTACACCTTCGTGTTTGACCTGATTTCACCCAAACTTTCACAGTTGATGTGCTGTCCTCTGTTATGATTACAACACTGTCCTCTCACTCTCCCAGGCCACAGGAGACCCTTACTACCTGGAGGCAGGTCGCACCATCCTGGACAACCTCAATCGCTTTGCTCGTGTTCCCTGTGGCTTTGCTGCCATGAAGGACGTGCGCACCGGGAGCCACGAGGACCGGTGAGAACTCAGAGTATTTGTTGGATGATAGACTACTGAACTGCAACTGTAGACACACTCAGACCTGCTTTAAATACCGTCAGATGATGGGTTGTAAAGCATGATATGTAAAGCATGGTTTGTTATTTATATCTTTCAACACAGAGAATTGCTGATATGATCTACAGTAAGCAAATATTGTGAAATATCTTGTGTCTGTCGATAGGTCAGGTTCTACTTTGTAATGCCTATATTGATTATTTGATAAAAATACAGATGTTTTAAACCTGTCCCTTTTATTGTGCCACTTATTTTACTCTCTCCTCTTAGGATGGATTCGTTCTTCCTTGCTGAGATGTTTAAATACCTTTTCCTGCTCTTCGCTGATACGGAGGACCTGCCTTTTGACGTGGAGGACTATATCTTTACAACTGAGGCACACCTGTTGCCTCTGTCCCTTTCTACAGCCCCTCACTCTTCATCTATTCCCTCAAATAGAACGGTAATTGTCATGATAGATACTATAATTACATCTGACAAAGTGATGAAAGCCTTTACGCGATCAAGTTTCTAACGGAACCTGTCATATACTCATGATACCTCAGTCAGAGGAGGAGCTGGACGACTCTAACTTTGATTGGACCTGCCCGAACACCCGCCTCCTGTTTCCTGACCCCGCCTTCCCTCGTAACCTGAGAGAACCAATCCGTAGCGCCGTGGACAAGAGCTGCCCCCGCCCCGCTCCTTACCGGTATGCATACATACAGATGTTACCAGTTTACATATACTGTAACTGCATTTATTGTTTTTTTTTTCCCCTAAATACTGTATCTCTTTCATCAAATTCCCCCTCCCCCCATACAGGGAGCCCGGCATGGGCCGTCCACCCCTGAGGGCTCAGGACTTCATGGCAAACAACCCTGAACATCTGGAGCTGCTGAGGAGGATGGGAGTCAGTCTCATCCACTTGAAGGATGGCAGGGTGCAGCTGGTACAGCACGCTACGCAGGTAAACAGTTTAGCAACAAGAAAACAACCACATGTTCTCATTAGTGGCTAATTGTCATGAAAAACACAACATTTATGGCTGAAATAATGATGTTTCTTAACAGTGTGCCACACCTCAGCTTTTTTCCATGTATCTAATTACAAGGGGCGAAAATGACCGTAACTCATTGTACAAAACTACCACAATAACGTTGCCCATGATGATTATGTATTGCACATATGCGTGCCATCATTTAAATGTAAAACAGCAAGAGAACATGTTGTGATAGTGGTGCCAGTGTACCAATAAGGAACTGCAAGAGCCAATATAAATTGGTTGACATATTCTTTGTTCCAAACTTGCAAATTATGGTGTTCTTTCCATCCAGACCTTTTTAAAATTCTCTTTCTTCCTCTTCTCTCCCTCTCTGGCACACCCACACCTAGGCGGTGAGCGCGGTAGCTGCAGAGGACGGTGTGCGTTTCATGCAGGAGATGATGGAGCTGTCGAGCCAGCAGCAGAAAGAGCAGCTGCCTCCCAGAGCCATTCAGATCGTCTCACATCCATTCTTTGGCAGGGTTGTGCTGACCGCTGGCCCTGCACAGTTTGGCACCGACCTTTCCAAAAGTTCCACAGGGGTGAGTGGGTTTTGTATCTTCACCGAGCTGCCAGGTCTCAAACGGGCACTTAACTGTCCTGCTATGTTTTTCCTAAGAGAACCACTCACTTTTCCCCTGTATTTTTGAGAGAGCACTTCCTCTCACAGAATATTTTCCTAATTCACACAGAAGGAAATATAAGGTTTCAGCCCCAGGAGATACTGCAGTATAATACACCATAATTTTAAAACATGTTCCTTTTATTCTTTGCAAGAATTCACCTGTTCTGCCTCCTCTCTCCTGTGTGTAGGTACGAGGCTTTGTGACTGTGGCTGAACCCTACAGTGGCTGTACTGAGATCACCAATGCTGATTACGTCCAAGGCCACATTGCCCTGCTCCAGAGGGGTCAGTGCATGTTTGCAGAGAAGGCCCGACATATCCAGAAGGCTGGCGCCATCGGAGGCATTGTCATTGGTGAGTGCAAGCAGCTAATGACTCAAGACGGAAGATATCAACGCAGTGACTAGATTAGGGCTCGATAAATGGATTATTTTGTGGACAGCCAGTGGAATAAGTCCTGTACATTGACTGTATAAAAAATATAAATGATGCGTCTCCATTTCCTGCCGCAATGCAAAAGTGAAACCGAAATATCTCCTCTCTGGGAGCTGCCATCTTGAGTCAGGTGGCAGGGTGACAACCTGTGGGACCCCCCCCTCCCACTGCCTAATGGAGGTTTGACAGCAGCTCTCACAGCTGTCAATCATGATGTCACACCATCTTTTTATATAGTCAAATAACTAATTAAAAACATTTTTTAGAAAAATGAGCACTTGAACAAACATCAGTGAGATAAGAACTACCTAAAATGACAGAAACCGTCTTTGGGGAAAAATTTATTTGACATGTACTTTTCTTAGTTTGGCTGATGTCCTAGCCGCTAACATGGAGGGGCGGGACTTATGACCTATACTGCAGCCAACCACCAGGGGGGGATTGAGATGTTTTGGCTTTACTTTTGTGGAGCTGTCATGATGTCCATCTTTATATACAGTCAGTGGTCATGTACATTACATGATGACCGAATAATAAAGTGACTTTCTCCTGCCGCAGACTTCTTTAAGCTTAATGATATTTAAAATAATAGTTATGATGATAATAATAATAATAATAATCTTCATCTGTATTGCACCTTTCATATCAAAATCACAAATTTACAATGAATTATAAAGTTAAAAAAAATTAAAATGTCAATTTAACTTGTTAAAGGAATAATAATAGTCAATAGTTAATTGATTTGTTTGTCAGTTATTATAATGATTAATTTTTCTTCTTCTCTTGCTCCCTTCTATTCCTCCCAGACGACAACGAGGGCAGCAGCAGTGACACTGCTCCCCTGTTTCAGATGGCCGGAGATGGCCGCAGCACGGATGACATCACCTTGCCCCTCCTCTTCCTCTTCCACAAGGAGGGCAACATCCTGCTGGAGGGCTGAAGGAGTACAGGGAGGTGGGGAGGTGCTGCTGAGTGACAAAGCCAGAGATAGAGGTATGATGTCCCACATATGCTTTCTTAATGCTTCTCTCTCTCGATACTGTAAGTTTGATCACATCAGTGTACGTCTATCTCTCCACTGACTGAGCCTCATTATGTGCTGGGCTTCATAAAATAAAGATGAGGTATAGGGATTCAGGCATTATTCTGAGTTTTTAGAGATCATGACTCATTCCAAAGCCACTCACCAGCTGTGGTTATAATGCTTCATGGTGGAGGTTTTACACCTTTATCAATACTGCATCCTCATCCTTCTCCTCTTTTTCCTCATTTGCCAAATCCCTGTATTCCCTGTGTTGGACTGTAACGGTGCCTTTCCTCTACTGTCTCTCTTGGTTTCTCTTCTGTTTTTTGACAATCCTCTCACCTTTTGGATGAGCAGCAGCCATATTCAAAGGTAAACCTCTTCCTGGCAGCCTGATTGAGGGCAGTAAGTATTCTCTTCTTTTCCCTTCTTTCTTCATCTCTTAGCCACATTTGCAGCCTTTCCTTTTCCTCTCTCAGTTTTCAGTCCTTAATGCCCCTTATCTCTCCACCCCTCTTTTTCTCATGTTGCCCTCCAACCACAGGATTCTGTTTTGTGTTTGATGAAGAAGCTTAGTGCCATCGCAGTGGTGTGTTGTTTGTTATATTCCCTCTAGGAGCCCAGGAGCATGACAGCTCTTAATGGTTTTTTTTCTTACTGGAGCAAACCAGTTGTTGTTACATATTGCAAGGCTGGACTGAATGGCAGGATTAGACCCCGCTTGTAGATTTCCATCTAAGTTCAGTGTATTTTATGTTTAGACACACACACAAAAACCTCTTAATTTGTATGTGGTCAGTTTGTCTTGATTTTATCTACATTTACATTTATATATTCAGTTTGCTAAGAAGCTTAAACAGAGACTATTATCATCATAAGTAACCTGCTGCACCTTAGGAGCTGTTAGGGATTTGAGCAGAGATGCTTACAGGACAGACACTCGACCACTTGATCAATCCTTTGCTTTATGACTTGTCTTTTTTAACCACAAAACCAGCCTTGCACCATAGCCTTCGCACAGCTGTACATGAATCATGTAAGCTTTGAAGTTATTGTCGTTGCCTGTTGCAGCTGTCTCCTGTGTATTCCCTCAAATGTGTAATTAAAATCACTGACCCGTTTCTTAACACATTTACAATACGCAGAGAAAAAAGAGGCTACATTTTTTAGAAATTATAACACATCAAATATTTTTTTTTCCCTGTACCAGATTTGCGCAACATTGACAATGCAACTCCTTGCCAGATTTCTTTCCTCAGTTGACTCTCGGTTTGGTTGTGCAGCTATGTGAGAAAGGCTTTATCCTGTGGGAAACATGACTCACCATCAGCATCGTGCTGTTATAGTTGACAGCCCCTTGATGAAAAACTGTTCTATTTTTTGACTGAGAATGGCTACCGGCGGGCATGTTGTATAGATTACTGACTTGAGGAGGGAGGAAAAGAGCTTTGTGTGTTTGTGTGTGTGTGAT